>NW_005187407.1:7136461-7144373 GCF_000239375.1 Pundamilia nyererei
TATATATATAACAACTATAATGGTCTGATTATGATTTATTAAGTAATTATATAAACTTAAAATGGCAAGAACATTCTAAAACTGTTGGGATTTGTTATATAAATACTTATAACCATTACAACCACATGCAAAAACACACCCCACTGGCATTTTTTTTCCTGATAATTATTTGTCTGTCAAAGCTCAACTTTCTTTTATTATTTTACTTAAAAAGATTGTAACAAATTTTGTTATTGTAGCTAAATTATCTTAGCAGTTAAATAATTATTTGTGTTAAAAAATAAAGTCTAATCCTGAAAACCACCAGAAGAGGGCATCAGTGATGTTTTTCATCACTGCATCTGCCTCTGAATGTCTTTTTTCAATATTAATACACATTATGCTCTTCAGGTGTCTGGCACTGGAGAGGAGGAGAGCTTAGTGGTGGTTCAGTCCTATGATGACCTGAGCAGAAAACTATGGAGGCTGGAAGATCTGCCTCTCACCATCACTGCTGTTCAAGGAGCACACCCTGCACTCAGATACACACAGGTAAAATGCCTCGCTCTTACCAGAAAACTGCTGCCATGACGGCAGTAATAGGTATAAGTTGTTAAAAAATGTATAATTTTAAAATGGCACCTTGATCCCACTCCAAGCCTGTGAGCTCTTGATCAAACATTGATGTCTTTTATATTAAACTGTGAATTTATACTCAACTGTGCCTTTGCAGGTCTTTCCCCCACGACCACTGAAACTGGAGTATTCCTTTTTTGACAGAGAGAAAACTTCCAGATCACTGGTGCCTAAGGAAGGCAAACCATGTCCTGTCTATATCGCTCCTATAACAAGTTAGTGGCTCATTCATTGAAACATTTTAAAAGGTCTTTGAAAAAACTGCACCTAGATGTCTAGTAATTTCCACTCTGGCTGCTGTTCGTGGTGTATTATGCATACACTTTGACTCAAACGAAAACGTTTATCTTCATTTTCTTGGGTACTACAGACATGTAGCAATGCAAAGTCATACACCAATGTATTGGTTGCCTTATTCTTGCAGTAATCTGTCACATGGAAGGGAGTGGGAAATGGCCTCATGACCGCCTTGCGATCCAGCATATCCGAGCTGCATTTCACATCCAACTTGGGGAGCTACTCAGAAAGCACCATAGCTATACATGCAGGCCCTGTCCTACCCACCTGGATGTCTGGAAGGTATGTTTTTGATTATGTGTACCCTTAGCTGGCTTTTCTGTGAAATTTAACTTGATATATATAATTTATAACTGAGAAAAGGGTCACTGAGCCACTCTGTCTTTAAGTTTATTCTTAGAGCAACTAGGGATCTAGGGGAGGAAAAACAGACCAACAAATATTACATTTATTTTCTCTTATTTTAACACAAGACAGAGCACCTCTGGTTAGGTGGGCTCCATGCATTTTAATCATGTTATTTATATAATACTGTAGATCCTGTAGCTTCTGCAGCTGTTCCGTCACATTATTGTCTCCCCAAAAACACTTCTGTTGTGTTTTGTGTGCGTTTTTCTGTTTGCTGGTGTTTTCTTAAGTTTCTTAAGTACATTTGACAGTAGGTAACTTAGTAGTGTATACTCTGAAGTTGTTTGACTATTTTATTTTTTTGTAATGTTTGATTGCACGTAACAATATTCCTTTTATTTAAGCTGCCTTTTCAATTTGGTATAATTTATATTGCATCAAATCATAGCATGTTCTCTCAGTGCACTTCTGTAAGACACCCCGCTTTTAAAGAAATAGAGACAAGTTCATCAGTTTAATTAAAGATCAAGCACTTGGTGGTAGTCAGGAGTAAAAAGTCCCATTCTACAGGTAGAAACCTTTGGCTAAAGCAGCACATGTTTCACTTTGCCCCTAGGATGGCCTGGTGTTCCGAATCCAGGTGGCATACCACCGTGAACCTCAGGTGCTTCGGGAGAGCTTGACTGCAGAGGGGCTGCTGGTTGTAAGAGACAACGACGAGGCCCAGGCTCTGGAGATGGCCACCATTCACAAGCCTCTGCTTACTAGCACATTACATGGGTAAAAGTTCGAAAGTGATACAAAGTAGTTCCTGTGGGACAAAGCAGACTTATGTTTTTAGTTGTGTCTTTTCATTTTCTTCAGTCTGGTGCGTTTTGTCTTTTTATTTGAAGGCTCCAGCAGCAACACCCATGTTTTGGCGCAGCATGTCGCCTGGCCAAACGCTGGCTCAGTGCTCAGCTGTTCAGCGACGACATTACAGAGGACACAGCAGACCTGCTGGTGGCGTCGCTTTTCCTGCAGCCCGCTCCCTTTACTGCTCCCAGGTAGCCACCACTTTTGCTTTTTTTTTTTCCTTGTTTTTTTTGTGTAGGAAACACGTTTTCCTCTGTTTGTTATGGGTCATGTGAGTGAATTTCTCCATCTTCCTCAGTTCCCCACAGGTGGCCTTCCTTCGCTTCCTTCATCTGCTCTCCTCCTTTGACTGGAGGAACAATCCGCTGATTGTCAACCTCAACAACCAGCTCACGGGCAAGTGCTCTCTCACACACATCCCGTTTCCGTGTGTGTGACACAAACAAATCCCTCTTGACCTCTTTCTTTTTACTCGCCCAACATACTTCTACATCCGTCCATATGCTTTATTGTTTCAACGCCAAATCTTTTTCGCCTCTCTGTCACGTGTAGCTGTGGACTACCCAGAGATCAAGAATGGCTTCATGGCCACCCGGGAGTCCCTGCCTGTCATGTTTATAGCTACGCCTAAAGACAAAAAACTGTCTATGTGGACCAAACGCTCACCTAGCATTCAGGTCAGTGGACACACAAGTACACAAATAACAAAGTATTTAATAGATCAGCTCTCAGCGCTGAATTTTAAATGATTAAATATTACATTTGTTTAGTAAACATGTGAGAAAAGAACACTGAAGAATGTACTATAGCTTAAAATACATCTGAAGTGTTTTCCCCTCCTTTTGCTTTTACAGTGTTTAAAAAGTTTCTTGCAGGTGCAGAGAATCATAAACAGCGGTGTAGAAAAGAGTTGCATGTTCTTGGCAAAGAACAGTCACATAGTTTTCCGATCCGGGATCCTTTCCTTAGTGCACACTGCTCTCCTGGATCACACTGAAAAGACAGGAATCATATTAAATTGAGAGAGTGATTCAGTACCTCTATAAAAGATGATAAATTGTTCTAAACAGACTGACTAGATCAGTTTTAGAATTCCAGCTGGTATTAGTTTTTGCCTTGCATACCACAGGGAGATAGCCATGCTTTTTTCTTAGAACTGGAAACGGATGGTTCTGAAGTCTTTCCAAAACGTCGTGTAAATCACTGATCTGAAACGGTACATAAAAAATTTCAAAGGGTCAAATGATAAACAGGATTATTGAAGTAAATAAATCTGAGAACGATGTTTACATCATTAATTATATCAGTTTAAAACCATCAGGTGTAGCTCACCAGCTGCTTTTCATTGCCATCCTCTTTGGTAGTAAAATAAGTAAAATATTTAGTTTCATATTCCTCTGCTTGGACGTGACCGCAGCCGTAAAGTAGTCCTGTGGCACACAGTATCGTACAGAAAAGAGACGCACACGAGCCTCCCATAGTGTGCGGCTGACCCAGATAGGTTTCCTGTGCTTGGCTACCTTGCTCCTGTTAGAAACAACAATTTTAAGGACCTGCCTCTCCCAGCATCCTCCTTTATAGTTCTTGGAGAACAGGAAATTTGTGCTGTGACGTCCTGATAAAGACGTCACTGTGGACTTAATTACAAATGTTGACATTGATTCTAGTTTACCTCCTGTGGATCCTCAGGCTTCACATCCCTGAGAATGTGAAGCCTGAGGGGGTCATTGTTGAATTAGTACGCACATTTTTGTAGAGACGAGTTCGGTAATGAGTCTTTTTTTTTTTTTTTTAAATTTGTAGTTGTTGCAGTTCCTGTGAATAACCACCAGGGAGTAGACTATGAAAGTAGTCTATTAACAGATTGAATATTAAGTTTATTTCTAATGACAGTGTTTTCCAATAAAGACTTCCATGACCATGACTTCAAAAATGTCATAGAGGTTGAAACAATTCATATCTGGACTAGAAAGAGCTCTCAGGTTGAATGATGTTATATTTCTCTCAATTAAAAAAAGAAATTGGATTGCTCTGTTGTTGTAATCAACTAACTTTGATTAAAAATGTGGTGGAAGTTCAAAACAGATTTAAGGGGTGTATTTAAAGTTGTTGTTTGTTTGTTTTTGTTTTTATTTTCAACAATTTGGCAAAATTAGAAACCATACAGAAAATGGTGTTTTCGCTGCAGCTTTCCAGTTGTTATGCAGTTCCCGTATGAAATTAGGTCCCCAGATAAAATTATGCTACAAGATATGGGTAACATATATTCCAGTGCTAACTAATAGTTTGAAAACCGAGACAGTGTTTTTGGTGCTAATAGTTCAAAATGTTCAAAGCCACTTTTGAATGTGTGTTCAGATGCTGCAGCGTGTGATAATGGTGGCTGCAGAGAGTCTTAAAGTGCTGGAACATCAGCTGATAGATGGCAGCCAGAAGCAGGATGTCAGGGTGGGTGAATACTGCCTTCATGATTTATCCACTATATAAATGCAGATTTTTGCTATTTCAGTGTTTTCATGCGTTCTTCGTATTTGTGTAGGTGATTTTGCGTCCTCCTCTGGACGCTTACGATGTTGTGATTCACCTGAACCCAAAGCAGGTCCCCCTGCTCGACCAGGCAGTAGATCCTCCGGCCATCACCTTCAGCAGGGGCGTGATGTCTGGCAGTGTGGCTCAGCCTGGAGGGCCCCTTCCAGTCATCGACTACAACCCTGTGTCCCTCTACCTGGGAGAGCTAAGAGTGAGTAATGTCTTTCAACATTTCAAATGCTGAGTGTGTTTTTGACAGACTTTAAAAAAAAAAAAAAGCGTGAAGCAGATATTATGCTTGAAAGCTGACGTGTGATACAACAGAGCCGCTTCCAGATAATAAAAAATTAAATCGCAGACAAGAGAAAATCCGAGATAAACTCAGCTGTTCTTATACTGTAAGGTAGTGAAATCCAAACTGCACAACATTCATACTAATTCCCGTTCTTCCTCTGTATCCCATCATTTACATGTCTATCACAGTCCTGTTTTGACTGAGTAAGCTTGTCAAACTGAAGTGGGTTTTTGGTTTGTTTGTTTGTTTGTTTATTTTTTTCTGGGGGGGGGGTATACCCGATAGTTTTCTAATAAGTTTTGCTTTGAGCTTCACAAATAAGTGTCAGTTGACATGCGTAACATAGTTTTATTTTTTTTTAATTTCCAGGAGGCATTTGGAGACTTGGCCCTTTTCTTCTGTGATCCATGTGGTGGAACAGTAATCACAGTTTTATGGAAGCCAAAGGCATTCATCCCAACCCCCTTTAAGGTAATTGCAAAGTGACTTCCATTTAAAAACATGAAGGCAGTTAAAAAACAAGTTTTTGGGGGTGTGGAAAACTTGCTTTTGTAATAGTTATTCTCCTTCATTCTGTTCATTTTCACACCTTCACACTAATCACCTTTTCCTCATGTTTCCTTTTTCTTTGTTATTATGTTTTGTTTTGTTTTTTCACAAAACCTCAGACGTCACAGGTGTCTGCTCGCAGCGTGGAGGTCACTGGAGATGAAGCTAAGACTGTTCCCAATGTTGAAGCAATACTGGAGGACTTCCGAATCATGGGGAAGGGCTTAGTCAAGTCAGTGGAGGCCAGGACTGAAAAATGGTCATTTTAGACGCAGCACAAATTCAATTCCATTACAAAATAATAAAACAGTGAAAACATGAATGAATTTTGAGCTTCTTGTTAACCATATCCGTTAACAGTTCTGGCTATATTTCTCTCATCCATCTGTGTTTGTTTCATGTCCAATAAATGCATACATGCTGTTTGTATTTCAGTTTATTTGCCTCTTAATTTCATTTAATTGTCTTGATTTATATACATCTATAGGTGTATAACACTTGCACATCTACAAAACAATGACATTTAGCTTTAAAGTCATTTATTAAAAAAATAGTTATTCAGAAACATTTATGATAAAACTTTTGAGTCATTTATCATAGTTTTTATTAGATATAATTAGATTTATATGTACTCAAGTTTCTCATGAGGATTTCCTTCCTTCCACACGAGGGGACATTTTAATCATTTTAATGGAACTTTAAAACTTTTTCCTCTTATTTAATTGACTAAGTGATGAACAGAATACAGTTATCTATGACTGAAAGCATATGCAGCAATTATGTGTAAGTACTGTATGAGTAACCATTTTAGTAACCTAAAACTGTTGGTAGACATTCAAAACTCGGCAAACGGGATCTATTTCATCACTGCTGCTGATGCAAAGATACCGTTTGTGTTTTATTTTAGACAAAGAAAAAAGGCTATGATTACCAAGAAGAACAATGGAACTTGTGACTGTTTTGCTTTTAAGTTTTTCTGTTTCTTTTTAAGTTGTCACCTTTGTTGCTCATTATAAGAAAAACTAAACATGGCTTGGAGTCACAACTTTTAACATTTGTGCAAGACAGCAAAAAGGCAGCGGAAGCTAAATTCTAGTATATCTTGGTCAAACTTGATTTCCCTACTAAAACAAAAGGACAACCATAAGCACAGAAGCTTAGTGTTTAACACAACTGCCCTGCGGCAAAAACATTTCAAAATTCCTTTTGGGCGCAGTTTGCATGTCTGTGCCAGTTTCCTCTGTCAGCTTGTTTCTCCTTGCTCGTTTAATGCTGCCCATTTACATCCACGATTTTCTTGAGAGATGCTTAATCTTAAAGGTTGAACTGCTTCAATGAGCATTAATGAACTAATTATCCACAAAGTTGGCTTTGATCTCATAACCTCAGTGGAGTTGTAAACATGAAAATTGCTTTCAGGTTTTATCCACCATACAATGCCATCTAAAAGTCTGTTATTGGCAATGGCTTCTTTTTTTCTTTTTTCTTTTGGTATGGCAATGATCCCAAACACCACTGCCAGTGCAGTAAAAACAAACGCAGACAGAAGAACATGCAGTGGAATACCATCAGCCATTAACTGGCCTCCCCAGAGCTCAGATTACTGGATTATTAAAGCACTGTGGGATCATGACAGAGAACAGAGCATAAAGACAGTTATCCTTCAAGAAGCCTGAAGAACTATTCCTGAAGACTACTTGAAGAAATGACAAGAAAGCTTGCCAAAGAGAGTTCAGATGTTGAAGAATAAAGGTGGCCACACCAAACACTGGCTTTCAAACATATTAGAATTGTTGAAAATCTGTTCATACCTCATATGCTGTATTCCCATGCTTTTTGGTAAATCACTACACCTATTTCCCATTTTCCCAGAAAAGTATAAAGAAACGAGAGGTGGCTGAAGACGTTCTCGCAGTACTGTATAAATGAAGAATTTATGAACAAAATCCATGTATTTAATTGCTTTATGTATTCTCAGATGGTAAGCCAGATTTCAGATCAATAGATTTCATTATTGAGCTAACAGACGAAAAAAATTCATACATCTGCCTTTGGGTTTTGATCAAAGCAGGTGAATAATGTATAGTGATGCTGTCATTGTATTCTGAACACAGGGAACCTGTATATTACTGAATTCTGGTTCTAAAACAACTACAGTATTGCCACTCCTACACGAGACACATCTGGCACACACATCGAACATAGAGCCACAGATCAAAAACTTCAATAATATCAGCGTAGATGTTTTTATAGTAAATAGTTAAAAAGTTTGAAATAGTGAAGCTGTGGTAGGCAACATATTTTTGCCACATCTGCACTCACTCTGGGCTCCTGTTTTCAGGCTTTAGAAAAGTGAAGACAGAAGAATATTTTAAGTGTTTTGAAGTCAGATGAATTGAGTAGTATGAACAGCATGAAAAAAAA
>NW_005187407.1:7144397-7149652 GCF_000239375.1 Pundamilia nyererei
TTTTTTTTTTGTGGGCCTATAAACAGTGAGGGGGGAAGACTCAGGACAAAGGCTGTGTATTTCTTGGTAGCTTCTGTGCCTTTTCTCCTGCTCATCATACTAGAGTTTTAATTGTAAGGACGTCAAAAAATGGACTTAAATTCTTGTGGGTATCCCCATTTTTTCACTTTCGCACTAACTGTCCAGTTTCTGAGCCAAACTCTTCCAGGAAAAGTTAGATAAAACCACATGGCTGAAAAATGCAGCTCCACTGTCTTTCAAAATTGTGTTTGAGCTGAGAACTGAATACATACAAAAATGATGTTCTTTTAGCCTCCAAATAACATTTAATTGTTAGCAAAATTAACAGTTTTTGAGCAAACTATGTGGATGTGTGTAGAAAACGCAGGTGGAAAAGGGGGACATACAAGAACAAGAAGAAATAACACCAGTCAATATCAATGTAATGAGAAATTTCTCTGCTGAATCATCTAGTCCCCCCTGCTAATCTTCAATTTCCCTTCATATAATTTACATCAAATTCTACCATTTTAGAATCCTGCTTTCCCCAAAGTTGGTTTAGGAAGCATTCTCCTCAGTAATCTCCTCAGGGGACGCCTACTCCTATTCAAAAAAAGGTTCCTTGTAAAATGTTGCACAACGTGACTTAACCATGTTCGAGTTGACATATCTGGCTGGCAATGACTCAGATTGCCTTTTACACAATAACATCTCCATAAATTATGGAGAAAAAGTTTTCTGTATGCCTGAAAGTGGAATTTTTTTCATAAGTTGACATTTTAAATAAGCAGTTTTATGTGTCTATAAACGTGTGCACATTTGTTTAGCAGTCCTTGGGTAAATTCCAGCTGATGGACTCCACTATCATGCAAAAACTGGCAACATCAACAACACACACAGAGAAAAACAGGAGTATTTTAGAATGGGATCCAGATTCCTATTGATACCAGCATAGCTGAGGCCTTACAGAGCACATGTTCTCACATTACTAACCAGACAAAGGAGACATAATGTATGGTGATGAAGTTTCAGAAGAGGAACATAAGAAAAGGACAGACAAAATAAGGTGACAGAAAGAGTAGAAGAGAAGATGTGTGTGATTAGCTGGGAATGATCCAGTACTGGTGGCAAACAGCATGAATTACACATGTGTGTGTATTTGTGTGTGTGCTCCGATAACTCTGGAACTCTAGCGTTCAGAATATACTGCTTTGAAAATAAATAGCATTCCATATGCTATATGGCTCTTGTGGCAACCAGGTAAGTTTGGATTGGCTTCCACTTGTTGTTTCCCAATGAGTGGAAATAGGAATTCTTTCCAACATTTGCTTTTTTTAATCAAACAAAAAACCCAGGATACCTGCGTATTAGTAAATATATAATTATATCTTATTTTTCATACAGTGAGTACTTCTAATCCCAATTCTGAGGGACAGAGAACAAGCATCATCAGTAAACTTAAACATACATTTAAGTTTAAATATATAACTTCATTTTATTTGGTTAGACTATTTTTGGTTGTAAAGGAGGGTAAAGGTAATATTAAAGTATTTACCTTACAATGCAAAAATGTCCTGAGGAAGAAAAAAAGGTGTACAGAGTGTGTGTGTGTGTGTGTGTGTGTGTATGGGTGTTTGTGCGTGACAGGTGGTGAGGGAGTGAACAGGTCAGTGACAAAACCAAGCTAGCACAGAGGCGGGGTATAGAGGGGTGGGTCCAAGCTCAGAATGGCCATTCGAGACCATTGGCTATAAAAGAGGAACTCAGTCCTCTCAGCTTCACAGGCACTCAGGAAATTCTACCAACTGTGTGTGTGTGTGTGTGTGTTTGTGTCATTTCTCACAGTCTCTTCAACCCGTGACAAGAAGACATGGGCTGGCAAAAGCATTATCAGGATAAACTGTCCCGCTTCTTCCAGATCCGCAACCTGCTGCTTCGTCAAGCCCTGGCAGAGTGTCTTGGCACTCTCATCCTTGTGGTAAGTGCATGTTTGTGTGTGGAAGCGTAAGAATGTGTGCACCTGTGTCTGTGCGTGTATGCATGGAATTCATGTATAATCTCAACACAACATTAAAACAATATTCATTCCTTTAAATAATGCTATCTATTATGAATAACCCCTGCTCACCTGTTATATACATATATATGTTTGTGTGTGTTTGTGTGTAGGATCCCAGAGGCGCAACCTCACCCTTTCTTCACATAAAAAGGAGTTATATATGTGCACATGAACATGGAAGTTAATACATGCAAAGTAATGATGATAATTCAGTATGAGGAACAGCACATTTGTTATTGTTGTTTTTGTTTTCAGTATCAGAGGCCGACAAAAGACAAAATAGAATTTTATCTTGCATTGTCTCAAACATAAAGGTTAAAATAGGCATCAAAACAATAACTGTGAGGTGGACAACTTTTGCTTGCTAACTGAAATATATAGATATACTGTAGAAATATAGACTCCAGAGTATACCATTAAAAGTTGTTTATTTTGAAATGACGCCAAGTATAAAATGGATTTTACAGTTAATAATTTAAATTCTAGCAGGCAGCACAATGTGATCTATAAACCTGATAATAACCTGATAATAAACTCACAGAAGCAGGCTACCCCTGATTAAAATATCCCTTGTATGTACATATATATGATCTACATTTGTTTTGAGCACTTTGGATTGATCTATGTTAAATCATTATGGGAAATTAGAAATATTTGACCTGTAATGGTGTAACTCTTGGTGTGACTACTGATAGTACACAAAGGTGTGGTGAAGTTATTCATCAGGACACGTTCAGTGGCAGAATAATAGGTGCCACATCTTTCTTATGCAATAATATCTTGCGTAAAAATTCCTCTTTCTTCTTAATTTTTGTTTGTGATTTTCAATGCCTCCAGATGAACTCATGCTCACTGGGTGTGTGCAGCCGTGCGTGTTTTAATATTGTCTGAAATTCATGGTAGATTTGCTCACAAACTGACCATTGCATATGGAAAAAATTAGTTCTAGTCAAAGGCATTTAAAATATGTCATGAACTGACTGAGTAACTTTTCTGTCAGTATAGCGTGCTTAAATGCCTCATCACTGAGTCTAAACTGGCTTTGACCTTGGAAGCCATTTAGCAGCAGCAGCATCAGCTGCAGATTGTGTCTTTGGTTGCCACTGGTGTGCTAAACCCATGTGAAGGTGGAATCCATTTTCCACTTCAAAAGCAGTGTGCTTTCATCTGGAGAGTAGCTGTTGGAATTCCTCTAAAGCTCTTCATCCTGATTTTAAAAAGATCCCACAGAGACCGGTTTCAGGCCTCTCACTCCCAGACAAATCCTAAGTGTCTGTTTCAGTTGGCTGACTGCTCTGCAGTTCTTTTATATGCTCCCTGACTGTGCTAACATTTGGCACTATAGATGTATGAAATGCTGAATCGGCAACTTGAATGTTTGTTGCTGGGTTGCAGTTAAGCTACATTATGACAGAAACATATGAAGTAACTGTAATTTGTGAAAAGAGAACAGAATAACTGAATATGAGCACTTCTAGAAGTGCTTCTGCAAACTGGAAGTAGCTCTCCCTGTGTCCAAATTTAGTATCAGATTTAAATGAGACCTTTCTGGTGGAATGCGATCTAAATCAGGAAATGGACACTCACAAGCTAATGGCTGATCATTTGTAATCCAGTGCCTATGACATTAAGAAGTATCAAAAAGACTTTGTTCACACTCCTAAAAATAAAACAGCTAAGCACAATTCTAGCATAAGACTCCGCTATATCCTATTTTTCCAGCAACGGCTGGTCTCATCGTAGGAGGAGAGTTTACACTGAGCACAGTGATAATGAGCACTCCTCAGGCGCCAGTCCCTCTAAAGGCGGTTCCCTCAGACTAACCTCAACGTCATCTGATCTCAGTGAAAAGAATCCTCTTCATGGGGCTTAGAGCACAGAAGCCTAAGCATGGACGCTTACATACTACACTTACAAGCACATCCAAAGAACACTCATGGATATATGCACAAATATAATCACGAGGTACTCTGAACACACAGTTTGACATATCCTGTTTGGTGCTGTTCCATCCAGCCATCCATCCATCTTCTTCCACTTATCTGGGGCCAGGTCGCAAGGGGCACCAGCCTAAGCGGAGGGGCAAGACCTCCCTCTCCCCAGCCACCTCGTCCAGCTTATCCAGGGGAACATCAAGGCGTTCCCTGGCCATCTGAGGGATATAATCTCTCCAGTGCGTCCTTGGTCTGCCCCAGGGCCTCCTCCCGGTGGGACGTGCCCGGAACACCTCACCCTGGTGCTGTTGATAAAGAAAAATGTTCCCAAACCATCTTTATCCTCTTTCCAAGTGGATTAGGACTTGTTTTTCCCCCTTCTTGGATAAATCACTTGGGAATAATGACAGTTCCCCTCCGATCAAGGTCAACATACTGACCTTTCTGTACATGTGGTGTAGTCTTCTCCTGCCTGCCCTTGTTAAAACAATGGATTTCATTCAGAGCAGGTCTCATTCAGTGGGTTTTTGTTTTACAGGTCTAACAAATAATGATCACATTCTTTAATCTCACCTTGACTGACTAACAGGGCCTCTAATGTACAATACTTATATTGTGAGATGCTGAGTATGGTTGATGTCGTACACAAAACTTTGTAAAGTCTTGATATGCAGAATGCATTTCTCAGAGCAATTGGAAAGGTTTTCTTCATTTCAAACAAAAGTCAATGCAACAAACGGACAGAAAACATTTAGTCAAATTAAATAGATCCATTCAAACAAAAACACACATTGAATTTTTCATTATATTAACTGTTCTACAAGAGAAACAACCAAAAACTAGTGTATTCATTTATTGGGACCCAATTGAACTTGATTTCTCTGCTCTCTCCAGATGTTTGGCTGCGGTTCTGTGGCCCAGTTGGTGTTGAGCGGTGGTTCCCATGGTATGTTCCTTACTGTCAACTTTGCCTTCGGCTTTGCTGCTACGTTAGGCATCTTGGTCTGTGGCCAAATATCAGGTAAGCAAACTGATTTATTGATGTTTATGTTATGTAACATGTATTTAGAGCTTTTTTTGTTTTACTTTAGGCAAGGCTGTGATTTTGTGTGATTATGGACTGCACACACTGACATAATGTCAACATCTGCATTTGCAGGCGGCCATCTCAACCCAGCAGTAACTTTTGCCTTGTGTCTGCTTGGAAGAGAGCGCTGGAGAAAGTTTCCCATGTACTTCCTCTTTCAGACAATTGGTGCTTT
>NW_005187407.1:7149695-7171813 GCF_000239375.1 Pundamilia nyererei
TATATATATATATAATTATCATATCTTATTATTTAAGCAGCAACAACAGCAATAATTTAAAAAAAAACATCTTATTATTTGGATCCCATTAGATGCCCTGTGGGACCATCCTGCAAGTTTTAATGTGACTGGACCTGACGCCACAGCTGGCATCTTTGCTACTTATCCTGGAAACCATCTCACCCTTGTCAACGGTTTCTTTGATCAGGTAGTCTTTTGAAATGCAAACTGGTTTTATACACAAATTTTAAGAACAGAATATAGATGGGATTCCCTCTTACATTTCATTTTTACCACACAGATTATTGGCACAGCAGCACTGATAGTTTGCATTCTGGCCATTGTGGATCCTCACAACAACCCTATCCCCCAAGGGCTGGAGGCCTTCACTGTGGGATTTGTGGTTCTGGTCATTGGATTGTCTATGGGCTTTAATTCTGGCTATGCAGTGAATCCTGCCAGAGACCTCGGACCACGTCTTTTCACCGCTATAGCTGGTTGGGGGAGTGAGGTTTTCACGTCAGTGGACAGATTTTAACTACTTTTCCTTCACATTGCCTTTACAGTGATCCCTACTAACACTTACTAACTCTTATTCTGTCTCTGTCCAGGGTTAGACAAGGCTGGTTCCTGGTCCCTGTTTTTGCTCCATTCCTCGGTACCTTCATTGGTGTAATGATATACCAGCTGATGGTTGGTTTCCACATGGAAGGGGAAGTACGTGACAGGAAAGAGAGCACAGAGCAGGAGACTGTCCGACTCACCAATGTGACTTCCAAAGACAACTCCAGAGAGGCTGTGAAAGAAAGAAATGAGTGTTAGTCCGTTAGAGAGATGTCACTTAAAAAAAACATGCACTAAATACATAGTATCCCACCCTCACTTACTTCCTGACACAACTATTGTTCTCAAACAATTGTTTCTGTTGGGACTTCTCCCCAGATAGATGTCAGGTTACCTTCTGTACAGTTGCATGTTTATGTGTCATAGTTTAGAGACTGACTGTGTGAATTGAAATATGAATTCAGAAGCAAAGAATTACATTAATTCTTTTATGACATGAACTTTCAGATTTTAGTATCTACAACACCAGACTTAACAGTATTGTATGCTTTACACCAATTTAATTTTAGATAATCTTTTTATGGAGTTTTACATACTTTATATTCTGTATATACTTAGTTAGATTAAAATATTTTTAAAAATCCTGTTCTGTGCTTTTCTCAGCCCATTTCAGTGGGATATTAAAACAATCAAACATAAGCATGTTCAAACATTTGTCTATCTTGTCTATATAATGAAAGTAGTACATTTCACTTAATGTAGGCGCCACTCAGTGACATTATCATACCTGTGCAAACTGTTGCCTCTGTTATCTTGGGTAGAGAGATTGTAGCGAGGGTTATAGGGCTATAATCTTTCTACCCTTTACAAAGACAGTCTTGAAGCAACTAAATCTGCTTCTTTCTTATATCCACACACATTTAATTTTTGACCAAATTTTCTAAATAAATGTTATTTAAAGATATTAAATTCCATTTCCATGCTTGAAACTAGTGTGAAAAAAAGTCTTATTTCATAGAAACATATTGCCTACGTTCATCGGTGTCTATTGATGGGTGTGTTTTTTATATCCTTTTTGTCCTTTACTAGGTGCCAGACTGGACAGTGACTCTTTAAATTTTGTATGTAGGTTGAGGGGAAATGCTTTTGAATGATTGCAGTAAAGTTCTCCTTTTTTGTTTTTGCATAACGTAAGTGTGGTTCATGTTACTCTCCTGATATTCCTTTTTCCTGTTTGTCAGAAGTGCTTCTCATTTCTGAACGTGACTGTACTCTGATTACATGAGATAAAAAGTACAAAACATTGTCATAAAAATAAGCTAAAGTGACACATAAAGGTTCACTTCTCAGACAGACTAGCTTGCGCCTATCCCCTTCTGACAAACTAAATATATATCTTACAATAATGAACAATTGTGGGAGCAATGTATAAAAGAGTAATTCAGTACTTTGCCCTTCATACTCACTGTTTTCACTATAGCTAGGGCTACCAACAACGCCACCTTTGGAATTTCACCCAAAGAAATAAGTACTAACACCAGTAAGGTACACAGGTTTGTTCCACTAATATGAGGCAGGAGATGTGATTTCACAATTAAAAGTTATACTTCGTTACTCAAAGAAAACTTTTTTAAAAACTCTACACATTCAACCATAACGGGAATGGGGGTTGGTGTTCAGAACTGAGGATGGTCAACTTGACGGGGAGACGATTTCAACAAATAAAAAAGATAAATAGATCACCCCAGACACTTGTGAGCATGCACTCAACTGCGAAGAGAATCTGGCACCAACCACACACACAGCACATAATAACAGTCAGCTGGGAAACCCTCCACCACCTTCAGCTCTCAGCCTGGAAGCAAAAGGGATGAAATTAGCAGGTTTATACACAAAAAAAGGATAAATTATACGTTAAACTTAATATTAACAAAATCCTTTCACAATTTACCTAACAACCGTTCCTTAACAAAAACTACAAAAGTTAAACAATACTTGATAAAATAAAAACAGTTCAAAATGAACCCCACCTCAGACACACAACCCATATACATTAAAATATTTAAGGCCCGGGTTAGGGAATCAAACTCAGTCGCTGCTCAACCAGCAGAATTTGTGCTTGTTTGTGCTTTTTCTGCCTTTAGGATTGTATTTTCTCTCTTCACTCACTAAGGTTAATTATGGAGTTCCACAGGGTTCAGTGCTAGGACCAGTTCTGTTTACATTATACATGCTTCCCTTAGGCAGCATCATTAGAAGGCATAGCATACATTTTCACTGCTATGCAGTTTACACTCAACTTTATCTTACGATGAAGACAGATAACACACACCAATTAGTTAAACTGCAGGAATGTCGTAAAGACATAAAGACCCAGATGAACTCTGATTTTCTGCTTCTTAATTCAGATAAAACTGAGGTTATTGTACTTGGCCCTGAAAATCTTAGAAATATGGTATCTAACCAGATTCTTACTCTGGATGGCATTACCTTGTCCTCCAGTAACACTGTGAGGAATCTTGAAGCCATTTTTGACCAAGACATGTCCTTCAATGCAAATATTAAACTAATATGTAGGACTGCTGTCTTCTATTTATGCAATATCTCTAGAATTAGAAATATCCTGTCTCAGTGTGATGCTGAAAAACTGGTTTATGCATTTATTACTTCTAGGTTGGACAACTGTAATTCATTATTATCAGGATGTCCTAAAAACTCCATGAAAAGCCTTCAGTTAATTCAAAATGCAGCAAGAGTACTGACAGTGACTAGAAAGAGAGAGAATATTTCTCCGATACTGGCTTCCCTCCATTGGTTCCCTGTTAAATCCAGAATTGAATTCAAAATCCTGCTCCTCACATACAGTGATATGCAAAAGTTTGGGCACCCCTGATAATTTACATGTTTTTCCTTCATAAATCATTGGTTGTTTGGATCAGCAATTGCATTTAAAGATATCATATAGCAGACAAACACAATGATATTTGAGAAGTGAAATTAAGTTTATAGGATTTACAGAAAGTGTGCAAAATTTACTTAAACTAAATTAGACAGGTGCATAAATTTGGGCAGCCTTGCTGTTTTATTGTTTTGAATACCTTTAGCACTGATTATTGAAACATAAAATTTGTTTGGTAAGCTTATTGACCCTTGACCTACATACACAGGTAAATCCAGTCATGAGAAAGGGTATTTAGAGTGGCCAATTGCAAGTTTTTCTCCTCTTTGCATCTTCTCTCGAGAGTGGCTACATGGGAGCCTTAAAACAACTCTCAAATGACCTGAAAACAAAGATTGTTCAACATCATAGTTTAGGGGAAGTATACAAAAAGCTATCTCAGAGATTTCAACTGTCAGTTTCCACTGTGAGCAACATAGTGAGGAAATGGAAGACCACAGGGACGGTTCTAAGGCCGGAAGTGACAGGTCAAGGAAAATCTTAGATAAGCAGATGCAAATAATGATGAGAACAGTCATAGTCAACCCACACACCAGCTCCAAAGACCTGCAACATCATCTTCCTGCAGATGGTGTCACTGTGCATCGTTAAACTATTCAGCGCACTTTGCACAAGGAGATTCTGTACGGGAGAGTAATGCAGAAGAAGCCTTTTCTGCACACATGCCACAGAGTCGCTTGAGGTATGCTAAAGCACATTTGCACAAGCTTCATTTTGGAATAAGGTGCTGTGGACTGATGAAACTAGAGTTATTTGGGCATAACACGAGGCCATACACGTGGTGGAAACAGAACACAGCTTTCCAAGAGAAACACTTGCTGCCCACAGTAAAATGTGGTGGCGGTTCCATCATGCTGTGGGGCTGTGTGGCCAGTGCAGGTACTGGGAATCTTGTTAAAGTTGAGGGTCGCATGGATTCCAGTTGATATCAGCAGATTCTTGAGAACAATGTTCAAGAATCAGTGACAAAGTTGAAGTTGCGCCATGGCTGGATATTTCAACAAGACAATGACCCTAAACACTGCTCAAAATCTACTAAGGCATTCATGCAGAGGAACAAGTACAACATTCTGGAATGGCCGTCTCAGTCCCCAGACCTGAATATTATTGAAAATATATGGTGTGACTTAAAGCAGGCTATCCATGAAACCATCAAACCTGTCAAATCGTTACACTTCTCAAATATCATTGTGTTCATCTGCTATATGATATATTTAAATGAAATTGCTAATCCAAACAACCAATGATTTATGAAGGAAAATCATGAAAATTATCAAGGGTGCTCATACTTTTGTAATAACACTGTACAACGTCTTAAATAATCATGCCCCATCTTATCTTAATGACCTTATAGTACCACATAACCCCATTAGAGCACTTTGCTCTTTAGTTAGGGCTGGATCAGGTGACCCTGAATCCTCCTTTAGTTATGCTGCAATAGGTGTAGGCTGCTGGGGGATGCCCGTGATGCATTGAATTTTCTTTTTCAGTCACCTTTCTCACTCACTATGTCTTAGCAGACCTCTCTGCATTGAATCATACTTGTTATTAATCTCTGGCTCCCTTCCACAGCATGTCTTTATCCTGTTTTCCTTCTCTCACCCCAACCAGTCGTGGCAGATGGCCCCGCCCCTTCCTGAGCCTGGTTCTGCCAGAGGTTTCTTCCTGTTAAAAGGGAGTTTTTCCTTCCTGAAAACAGCCTATATTTTCAAATGGATAGGTTTATACCTTTTTCTTTTTTCTGTCTTGATGACAGATGTTAACATCTGAATTTTATTGAGTCGGCCTGTTTTTTTGGGTTTTTTTTTTTCTGCATTAGCTGGCTTCACAGTTGGAAATAACTATTATGACAACAGCCGTTATCAGCTTTCTTATGTTACTTTTTCCGTTTCAGACACTCTTTGCGCTCATAAGGTGCCTTTCATGCATCACATGACTCTTCTTCAACACAAACTAATCCCTAGGAGGGCGATCTACACCAGAGACTTTGATAAAATGTACACTACATGCCCCAATTTTTTCCAGTTATTTATTACAATTCAACTTGTTTAAGTCCAGTGAATAGCTTGAAATGGTACAAAGGGAAGTGGTGAACTGCCAGAGGTTTAAAAAAAAGTAACGTTAAAAGTGAAAAATTCTGTACATGTCCAAACTATACAAAAGACCTTTTACAGGGAACACAAAATGGGTTAACAATTTAAAGCTGTTCTGCAGCAATGGTTGATCGAACCTTGAAAGCTGGCGCTACTAATTCCTACAGGTGTTCCAACTTTTCTGGATTACTTACAACCCCCTCTTGTCTGCACAAAAGCAGTGTTGGAACAGACTGTGGTACCATACCCTTGTGAGCATCAGGTGAACAGTATTGTATTGCAGGAAAGAGGCAAGTAACAATGGAAGAGAGACACACCATCATAACACTTAAAAATGTAGGTCTTTCCTAAAGAGAAACTGCCAAATTCAAGGTGTCAGTACAATTTCCTTCACCATCAAAGGCACTCAGAAACTGGTCCAAACTCTGACAGGAAGCCAGAACTGATAATACAAAGCCACAACTGAATCAGAGGACAAATTTCTGAGAGTTAACAGCTTGCGTGATAGGTGGCTCACAGGGCAACACTTTCAAGCACAGTTTAATAGTGGTCATAGTAAACAAGTCTCAGGTTCAACTGTGAGGAGAAGACTTTAAGTTGCAGGTTTGACAGGACGAGTGTGATGGTTTGGGGCTGTTTTGCTGGATTCAGGGTCATTGTCTTGTACAGAGTCAGAGGCACCCTGAACCAAAATGGCTACTGCGGCATTCTGCATTGCCATGCAATACCCTCTGGTATGCACCTACTTGGTCAGAGGTTCATCCTAAAGCAAGATAATGACCCAAAGTCCAAGCTAAGCCAGAATTACCTCAGGAAAAGAGAACAAGATGGTAAGTTTGAAAAGATGGAGTGTCTAGCACAGTCTCCAGACTTAAACCCCATCGAGCTGGTTTAGGATGAAATGGACAGAAGAGTGAAAGCAAAGCAACCTACAAGTGCCACACGTTTATGGGAACTTCTGCAACACATGTCGGAAGAATTTTCTGAAGAATATTTGATTTCTATTGTAGAACGAAAGCCACGGGTGTGTTCAGCTGTTATTTCTGCCAAAGGTGGCTACTTTGATCTGTCAAAAGTTTAGAATACATTTTGGTCTATAAATTGATTCAACAATTTCTTTTTTTTTTAAACTCCAATTGCTTATTTGTATCATGCTTTCATTAGAGACATTAATCTGCAGAATTTTCAATAAAAAAAAGACTGGAAAAATTGGGGTGCTCTAAAACCTTTGACTGGTAGTGTATATACAAAAGTCTATAACTGTGGCAAAAAGATGAGATTAATCCAGCAGAAAATCATTAATCTAGTGATCTAGGAAACACTGGTAAAATAAACATTGCAATTTTATTATCAGAACACTGAGTGCGCTCTCAATGCTGCTCTTTCTTCTTAAAATGATAGCTGGACATCATAGCTCTGAAACTTAAAAATGAAAACATTTAAACATTAAATGTTACCGTCCCTTAGATTTGAAGAGGTGCTCGTGAGGTTTTCTAGTTGCCACAATTCTTAGCAGTGGATACAAATCAAGTATAAAATCCAAGCAAAAGATCACATTTATTTGTCCATGAAAAAAAACCCTGCTTTTACTGGCCATAAAAATGCTGCTTGTTCTAGCAGGTCCTCTACCTTACAAGAAGTTTTGGAGTAATCATAGAGGTGAGACACATAAGCTTTTAGCATTACATCTACCGCCAGTGAAAGCTCGAGTTAAAGAAGGAACCCTTCTACCCAAAACAAAATGTTTTCATGCTAAAACAATATAATACTTTCAATATAACATTTCACATACCAAGTATATTCATTCATTATTACATGGTTTGGTACCGAATGTACCTATTGAATCCCCATTATATCCTTTAAGCCACACTATTTGCTCATGCTGGAGTTTTATCAAAGCATTTGCAGCTGGCTAGACTTACCAGCTAGACAACATTTTTTCACAGGAAAGATGAAATACAGATATCAGAGACATTGACAAATGCACAGATGTTTTAACCTAATATCATAATGTCTGTCAGTATGGATTAAAGCAAAGAAGAAGTAAACAAAGAAAGAACACTATATGAATTCCCCGGGTAAGTTCAAAGAACTTGCACTCTATGTTTGAGCAATAAAAATGTTTTCACACATGAACAGACACTTATGGTCTGTTTTGCTATGCGTAGTATGGAACATGTTGGTACCATGTGCAGGCCATGTGTGATAAATGCTATATACCCTAAAGCTCCAGAGGTTATAGTACTTCAATACTTTGGCCAAGGCTAACCTGTGATTCAGTGATTTATTTCTCCACATGATCATCAACAACAGAATATTTAAAGGCTATGGAAAATGCAATAACCCAGATACCTAAAATGCAGCACAAAGCACATTTAAAACTCAGCAGTATTTCAGTGTGTAATCTTAAAATATTTGAAGCCTTGTGTTTTGCCTGTAAATCACAATTAGTATCAAAGTGAACAATGTGTGTGTGTGTGTAGTGTGTCTATGTATTTGGAATATCCAGTTTTAAATCTGCAAAAAATGTTGGGATGATGTGTAAAATGCAAATAGAAATAAAATGCAATGATTCACAAATATCATACAACCATGAATTAGTCACAATAAAATACAGAAAGCAAATTTATGTTTAAAATGTTTACATTTATATTAAATGAGACATTTTACTATTCAATTAGAAAATATTAGCTCCTTTGTAACTTAATGGGAACAGCCTGTCTCAGAAAGGTTGGGATGGGGGTAAGAAAAAAGACTCGATAAGTAAATGGTACTAAATAGAAATATCTGGAGAGAGATTTTGCAACTAACTAGGATAATTGGCAACAGGTTAGCAAGACTAGGTCATGAACATCTTAGGCGGAGGTTCAATAATGGCATCTAAAAAACATAATGTTCCACCATGGAAAAATTCTGACAAGTTTTAGTTCATTATCTACTGTAAATATATCAAAAGTTACCAAGAATATGAGAAATCTAAATCAATACATGATCCTCCGTCCCTCAGATTGTATTGCATCAAAAACAGGCATGGTGTTGTCACGATAATCACTACATGGGTTTAGGATCATTTGCAGAAATCACACAGTTTGCCAACCACAAATTCAGGTTAAAGGTCTGTCATTCAAAGAAGAAGCCACATGTGAACATTTCTTTATAGCTGTTTCTGTTCCTTCCTTCTAATCGTCTCCTATTTTCTAATCATAGACAGGTGTGAAATGAACTGGTGAACTGGTGTGGACAGTATGGAAACACTGTCCAACACAGCTGATTCAAATTACCAAATTACCTCCTCGACATGTTTTGGAGTTCTCCAGAGGCCTGGTAATGAACTAAGTATTTGATTCAGGTGTGTTGACCAGCCCTGGAGTTCCCCACTCCTGGTCTAATGGCTCATTAGTATTTATATAATCTGCTTCTTTTTTTTTTTAAATGTGCAGTGGTGTCATGAATTGTTGTGTCATCTTTTTTTTACTGTCTGATGTGATATAATCAATATGGGATGAAAAGCAAATGGTTTTATGTTCCACCAATCATCTATCGTTTATCCAAAGCCAGGTACCATAAATCCTGTATTGTGTTAAATATTGCAACCGTTTTGATGGTGCTCTGTTTTTTCAACCAGCACTAACAAATACAAATATGTTACATTGCAGAAGTTTGAAGAGCTCCATTGCTTCAAAACAACCAACCAGTTTCGCACACAGGCGGTGATACATTTTCCATTGTTTTCTCTCAGTACTCGGGCAGACTGGATTTAAAATGACAATCACTCGGTGTCAACACTTTCACTAAAAGATGTTTGAAGGTGTGCACATGAGCCATGCTGAATTAAGGGTGTATCTATAGGTCAGTGTAGCCAGACAATGTTATTACAATCATTTCTACACTATGTCTGTAAATGACCTGAAATAAATTGTGAATCTGAAATCATTACTTCATCCTCTCACATGCTTTTATTTCAAGTCCACATATTTTGTTTTTGAATTATTTTTAATGCAAGAAATTTGTGGTTTTACTGTTGCCAGTGATTGATTACCTAGCGGCAATCCCTTTTTAGATAAATGCAATCATATTACAAAAACCTGGACAGATTTACCTGTGACCTGTTTTAGGGTGGGACTCAGATACGAAAAGAATTGTTTGAGTCTTTCTGGTGTAGCAATACATAGAAGTCATGCTAGCATAAACAAATTCTAAGAGTTATAATAGAGTTTTTCTTTGCTTATGATGAAATGATTTGTTAAAATATAGCAAAAAACAAAAACAAAAAACCCAACAACTGAGAAGACGGTTTCTATGCCACTACAATATCAATATTTAAAAGGAGTTGGCTTCACCTTTGGCATAGATTAGTGGCACTGTGGCTGTTATCTTTCAAAGATAAAAAATATCTTGGGTTTGTTGAAGTTGCTTCATAATAATAATAATACCTCCCTGGGTTGGGTTTAAGGCCAATCCAATACAAGCATGAAAAGCTGTAAGCTGTAGAAGCAAAATTGTTGACACATTTCACCAAAAGAGAAAAAAAAAAAAAATATATATATATATATATAACCTCCAATTTTTAATCTGGCATGTGGATGTGGTTTGGAACAGGGGATGGATTGCTGTATTTTGTTCAGTAAACTTTGTGCTCTGTCATTAGGATAAACACAACCACGGCAGGAGAGCTGCAAGACTTACTTTCTCTGATGGAAGAAAAAGGATATATTTGTACATTTAAAGCACATAGAAAACTTGTGAGTGCATTTTTGCAAAACAGAAGTTTTATATATTGTTCAGTTTCTTTGTTCTCTTGTCAAATTCTTTTCCCCTGACACTGTCTGGTCTACACACAGATCTATCAAAAAGGAGGGATCAACAACAGCCAGGTCTCTTTGCACAAACACTTTTACATAGCCTTTGGTTTTGTCTTGTAGAACGACTCCTCCTGCTGGGAAGTTTCTGTGCCACAAGAAAATACCATGTTTTCTGTAACTTTTATTGTCATTATAAACTTCAAGATTCAAGAAGTTTATTGTCGTATACACTGCAAAACACAAATGGTTACACTGAGCAACGGTATTCTTACTTTGCACCAAATGCACCATAAATTGGCTGCAATGTTTGCATGCAACAAGACAAACCCCCTCTATAGGTGGTTTTCAGTAATTAGCCATAATTGTACAATATTTTATGTCAGCCATAACCATGCAGTATTTTTTGAATCAGTTCCAAAAGTTTGTGATGCTGTTTAAAATGTAAATAAGAGCAGCAATTTAGAAATTTTGGAATACAACTAAAAAAGACAAAGTTAAATGGTAAATTACACTGGTGAAATACCTGTAAGCATTAGGTAAATGGATATCTATGTCAATGGAAGTAAGCAACACTAGCCACCACTGGGCAGGGACGTCTAATCGTCGTAAAGCTTAGAACCTAGAAAAAACCACATATTACTTTCCCAAGTATTTATCCAATTGAAGGCTTAAGCCACTGCCATCTAACAAGCATTCCCTCAAGTATTTATACAAGAAATCACGAGAATCTTTTTTTCTATTGTGAAAGCATCAAAAAATGTTAACGATTCTACTTTCTTGGGGTTTTTTTTCTCATAACAATAAACTCCATTGAACACATCTCTATATAGATATAGTTATATACCTGTCTGCTCAAAAACTACACACACCCCATTCCAGTAGCTCATAGAACAACTTTTGGCAGCAACAATGTGAAGTATTTGTTTTCTGTATGACTTTCATTCTCTCACTCATTGTGAAGGAATTTTGGCCCATTCATTTTTGCAACATTGCTTCAGTTCAGTTCTGAGGTTTGCTGGTGTTCATTTGTGCAAAGTTCTCCTAAGGTCCCACCACAGCATTTAATTTGGAATGAGGTCTGGACTTTGTCTTAGCCACCATCATTTTCTGTTTTTTGTTTTTTGTTTTTAGACTTGCTGCTGTGCTTCTGATCATTATCCTGCTGCATGACCCAGTTTCAGCCAAGCTCACTCAACGACTGCAAGGTGTCCAGGTCTGACGGGGTAAAAAGGCTGTAAAACAAATACAAATCATAACCCAGCCATGCCTATCAGTATGACATGTTGTACTGATTTCACGTGTCCGAAGAAAATTGTTCCAGCAGTCTTGTGGTTTGATCAGCTGCAACTTGCTGCTGTGCTGCAAAACTTCTTTTTTTTTTTTACAGAGAAGAAGCTTTAATTAAAAGATTCTTCTCTGAAAATAATTAATATTCTGTAAATTATGTGATGTAACACTTTTTTTCTTTCAGTTTCTCCAAGCATTGCAAAATCTGACACTGGGATGAATTTGCTAAAACATGGTAAATGGTAAATGGCCTGTATTTATATAGCGCTTTAATAGTCCCTAAGGACCCCAAAGCGCTTTACATATCCAGTCATTCACACATTCACACACTGGTGATGGCAAGCTACATTGTAGCCACAGCCACCCTGGGGCGCACTGACAGAGGCTACCTATCCTATCAAGTGTGTTCTTTCACAGGACTACACAGATTCCTGTTTCAGATTTCTTTTGGATGTGATTGTATTTAGTGTAACAATTTAAACTTGCAAAAGTCTTGAGCCACCCCTTTTTTCTTATACCTTGTCTCTAATGAGACAGAGAGTTTTGTAATTTTTTATATTGTTATGAGCAATATTTCTCCAGGCTTTCTGAAGGTCTTCAAAGTTTTTCCTTGGACATTGGCTGTCTTTTTGCTCTTTTTTAATCCAGTCCTTGTATCTGACCTTTTTTTTTTTTGTATCTTTAGGCACTACCAGCACAGAATTTGTTCCCATCTCTGATTTGAATGTAGGAAAAAAAAAAAAAAGATATCACAGTTTGACAGCCTTAAAATTGTTTTGTTTGTTTTTTTTCACCAAAAAGTAAATTCCCAAGCTTCTTGGCATATCTCAGCATTGTGTGCTGAGATACCTGAGAGATACATCTGTTCCTGCTGTGGATCCATTTGTTCGTCAATATTGTATCAGAAATGATCTCAGTGGTGACCCTTCCTTAAGAATGGAAACAGAGAAATCATGTACGGAGGAGGTAAAGAGGGAGGTACAATAGCAAGTGCCTACAGCCATCTGGAAAATATGGTGGAAGCTCTGTAATGGTTTTGTGCTGCATTTCAGCCAATGATGTCTGGAATTGTGAAAGCATTGATGGATTTATGAATCCAAAAAACTGCCATCAGATTTTGATTCACCATCCAACAACAGCTGTAAAGCATCTAATGAACAACAGCTTAACTTTTCAACATGACAATGACCCAAACACCAAAAGACTCCTCCCCAGAGCCTGGACCTGTGGGACCATCTTAAAGGAAGGAAAAAAGGTACCTAGCATCCAAAGAAGAGCCTTGAATGTCCTTCAAGAAGCTTGGTGAATTATTCCTGAAGACTACTAAAAGAAATTACAAGAAAGCGAATGGTTGTCTGTCTCTGTGTGTTAGCCCTGCGACAGACTGGCAACCTGTTCAGGGTGTACCCCTGCCTCTCACCCTATGACAGCTGGGATAGGCTCCCGCAACCCTGAAAAGGATAAGCAGAAATGAATGGATGGAAACTCCTTAAAATAATACACACTCTTTGCCTTTTATACTGCACGCATGTTTGCAAATCCTTTAATAAGTATAGCAGACATTTCCTGTTCTTTCTCACAGTGTACTACTACTACTACTACCAATACTTAATAACAATAATAATGATCATTTCAAACTATTTTAAGTATATTTATATAAGTACAGTATAGTATAGTCTATAAAATGCTGAGTGTACCTTTAAATTACTAAGTATTTAAAAAGTAAAGAAGTACTTGTTTTATTCCAAAAGTGAATCTATATAAATAATGCATGTTTTATGTGTTTTAGCCACTCACCTATCAGCGTAAATACTGAAGAAAAGAGTCACACTCCCCAGGAACAGAGATAATAAACTTAACACCACCATTGCCATTTTCCAGGAAATCTCTATAAACATGTGTATGTGAATACAAACCAAAAACAGCATCATTTGTTTTATGCAATTCATATTTACTCCTCTGCTAACTAGTAACTGCTGCAAATACATATCATCGGTTTTTGTCGAAACACAGTTTGAAAAAAAACTTCTCTACATCCACTACAACCTTTGCTGTCTCACTTATATTTGTCTCCATCTAGTGTTGGAAAAGTAAATATTGCTTTCTATAGTGTACAAACATCAACAATAAATCAAATATTTACATAAATAAAACTGGACATTCACTCTTCTATTATTATTATTTTATTATTTTTATTTGTAGATCTTACCACTGTCCACATGGAGAAAAATCATTGGATCTGCAGGGGATCTGGTGCTAAAATAAGAAGGAGTCAAATCTATATAAAAAAAAAATATAGAATCATTATTATTATGTGACATAAGTGTATATTATACTTCATTTGGATTAAAAACAAATAACTGTTATAGCCAAGGGTTAAGTGTGACATGGGTAGTTTGGGTACTCTAATAGTATGACATTTATTTGTGTACAAACTGTGACCAGCTGATGTATGCTCATGCTCCAGTATTCAGTGCTCTTTGAGTATTTAGCATTTCAACAGTGAGATGAATAGACCTTTGAAAATAATTTCTCATCTTTCTCTGCTCTCTTTCTTAAATCTTTTTTCCAGTTCTACACTGTAAATTTACAACTATTTTCTCTCCTTTGAAAATTTAACAACTGCACATTTTCTTGCAGACACATTTTGTGAGACAAGCTTCACAAAAACAGTTTGTGTATTTAATGGTATCTCTTGAACTGTATTTCAAGTTACTACTGCCACTTGCTGTTGTTACTCCATTTATGCACACTCCTTTGTCTGCACTATGAATACACCCCACGGATGAGGGGAAAAGGGATGTGTCAAAGGTGTAAGCAGTTATGGGATGTCATGTTTTTCTAATGACTGAGCAAATATCTCAATGCCATCACTAGAAGAACAACTTTAACTAAAGGTGCCAGAATACTACTTTAACCCCGATTGTAAGCCTAAACTATGTCTTGCATAAATTTATCTTATTGCAAGTCATTGTCTAAAACAGGCCCGAATAGGAGTGGTTCAATCAAAGACTTCTAAAATGGTTATGTGTTTACATGCACATACACAACACTGGGTAAATTATGGCTGAGATATTCTTACCTGTTTCATCCTGTCTGTATACATCAGATATATGACTGGAAAGAATCTCTGGTTCCAACGATTCCCCCAGATATAGGTGAGGATTGATATTTTTATGTTGGCTGGTTTTGCCATTGCATAGCGTCTGGCTGTCAAGTGTTCTCCACCTGCTCCCCTGCTTCTAAAGAACCAGAGGCAAACATTTCTATCCTTCAGCTTTGTGAAAACATTCAACAATATTCTCTAGCTTTTAAATACATTTAAAATAATGTAATTAAGATGCTATTATCATACGTGGAAAATTTCTTTTCTCCATCCTTAATATTATTACCTTCTTATGTCCTCTTGAAAGGAAGACCAAAGTGGATTGTTTTGTAGCAGTAAGGTGGAGCCCCTTCCCTACCACAGTGAGGTGGCCTTCTCTGGAGCATGTCCATACCTGGCTTCCTGGCTCTCTTCTATCACCATCCTTGCCACTTGCAGTTCTGAAGACACAGGGCTGCAGATGCACACCTTCATATTGCTCTCTTGGTGCAGTCAGACATTCTCCAGTGTGGTAGTTGCTGACAGCCTGGCTCTCTTGGTGCCAACGCCATTCCTGTATAGGTGAGCATGGGCTGCATTCGCCCAGTGACACTCTACCTCCTTCGGTTCCTTCTGTAACCTGCAGACATTTACCCAGCAGCTTGTTTTGAATCTTTAAGGCAGACAGCTCTGTGGATGACAACATACAAACAAAACATAAAAGAATAAATAATTAAAGTACCCATAAATCATATGTAATAAATGTGTGTTAAAAGATGCATTTGGTATGTCTGATATGCAAAAAGCTGTATATTTTATTATTTAAAACAAGGTAATATAACTGGTTAGCAGTCAGTACCAAGCCCACAGGCTTACCTGTAGAGAACCACAACCTTATCTAGGTAACCTACAACTGCTCTCTGCTGTACTCATTTTCTGTGTGTCAACCACATTAACATTACTACTTAAGTGGACAAACACATGCAAATCCAGGCAAACATGGCTCAACATGCAGTTTGTAACCACACAAGAGCACTTCATTCAACAGTAAAACAACTAAATAAACAAACATATGTTTATTTTTTTTGTTGTCGTTATTGTTTTAGGTTGATAAATCCTGCAATGGAGCTTCATCTGTTTAGCTCTGCAATGCTGTGCTTTGAAACCACTGACTGAACCAATGTTTAATGCATTTGAAACCAAGACTAACTGACCAAGCAGTGAAGTTCACACTTTACTACATATAAAAAAATCTAGCTGTTTAAATAAAAGCCTTTAGAGGTGTCAATCAGTTATAGTCTATAAATATGCCCTTCATTTTAAACACTGCTGTTTTTTCATAGTTCTGATGTAATACAGGAGTTATAACTGCACCTGCTTTGCTTTACAAATAGGACAAAATTCTGGTGGTTTTTGAGAAAATGACACCTGCAGACCTGTTTCTCTGTTAAACCAACTCACAATTCATTAGGTACCATTAACAAAAGCAGTGATCCCAAAAATGCTGACATCTACAAGGGAATGAAATCCGGCAACCTGCGGGTGCTGCTGTAAGCTATGACCTTTGTCTGAACCCACACATAACAGAACAAAGCCAGTCCCAGGGCGCATAGAAAGGAATGAAATGTATCCACATTACTTCAACAAAGTTACAGCTACAGTAAAAAAAGGTCTGGAAGGGCATGAATGCTGCGAACATATGATAGTTTGACAAAACTAAAACATTTTAACGGAAAAATCAATGGTTCAAACCCTGTCAGCGTTTTTTATCAATATATGTACGAGCTTTCAGTGAAAACAAGAAATTTTGGGCATGACCTTAAACTTCTCACCCACAGTTTTTGTTTGTATAGACAGATTAAATTTATTATCTCTTTTATCAGCTTCATCCATCCATCTTCATCCGCTTTATCCAAGGCCGGGTCGCAGGGGCAGCACTTGCAAAATGCCTTTCAGCTACTTAAGAAATGTTTACAACAGTTCGAACAGCTAAAATTAAAACTGTTTTTTAAAAATAACAGCTATATTACTGAGGTAAACAGCGACACATGTTACCTTTGAAAATGATGAAGAGGAAAAAACAGACGTTCAGTAGCACTTTTCCCATTTTGGTGGCAGGCGAAAGTAGCCTATCCTATGGTCATGTGCTTGTGTTGTCTGAGCAACAGCAGCAGGTGGGAGGAGCTAAGCATTCACAATATCAATAGATGAGCAATAAATACAATAAATAGTGACCATGTGACACTTTTTAATCCTCTTAAGGAGGAATGAAATCTTTAAGTATCATTTAGATTTCTTTGTTTGCAATGAAATGCTTCACAACTGTCCAGAGGAGTTTAAACTATTCAAGCTCACTCTTACAAGTGCTGTCCCTATTCTCCACCCATGACTGGCAGACCTTTTTACAAATGCTAACAGTACAGTTTCTCCTTCCACTAGAAAACCATTGCAACCGATACCACCTTTACTGATAAACATGCAATGTTTGCCACTGTGGCACACATGAGTTATTGCCTGCAACCAAGGTGCTACGACTCCATGGAATACTAATTAGGTTTAAAGGGGTGTAAATCTGTTTTAGCAAGACAACAAGTCTTTGAGGAATGTTTGTAGGGCTGAATGGTTATGTGGTGTTTTTCTCTGTAAAGATTCACCACATAGGATGCTATCGGGATAAAATTCCCTACTCCCTGCACATAAAAACAGCTGGAGCAAAACATTTTTTGTCCTGTTTTCAGCTGATAAATGTCAGGCTTATGATTCAAAATTATTTCCTACTTAATGATCTTGAAGCTTGGGTATAAAACATGTTTTGGTAAAAAGAACAAAAAAGTTTGTTGCACATATGAACCAATGAATCAACATGAATGAATAAAGATCTAAATTAAATGTTAAAATATTCAGTTTTATCAAACTTTAATAAGCTTATATTTATTTTTATCTTCAATGGGGGACGCAAACACAATACTAGCACAAAAAGTAGGCAATGCATGTTTTGGCCTTTGAAAAAACAAAAAATAAAAAAAGCAACATCAGTGGAGGATGTCAATTGGACTGGAGTTGTTCACCATAACTCCTAAAAGCCCACAAAAAGTCAGAAACATTATGGTACATCTTGAGACAGTCTGGGACCAGGAATATATTCATATGTAGGATTTACAAAATGTCTTGACACATGCTCAATTATCCAGGTTAGGAATCCCAAAAAGTATATTCAGTTCATTTCAAGGTAACATTCTCAGTACGAAAAAATGTCTGAACAATTATCCAAGTGTCTAAAGAAATTGCTTACAGTTTATTTTTGGCTTATTTGCTTAATAAATCCAGTTCAGCTTCTACAGTCATTCATTCATTCTGATGCTGGTAAATGGACAAATATAGTGGAGGTTCTTCTCCATGGAGAGCAGTAGGGCCTGGATGTTGCACAGATGGTGCTATGAAAGCTGGAACTGAACCCTGTGAAGCAGCTCCTTGTGGCCACTGGTTATAATCACTTGTTATATTTGCATGCTGAGTGGGATCTGGGGTGGGGTATTGATAAACACCTGACCCTGTGAGTATAGGATCCAATCCAGTGGTGAAAGTAGAGGATGTGAACTCGCTGTAAGCTGGAGACTCAACTGTCTCAGGCCCCACAGCCTCACGACTCTGAGCTGGAGCAAATTTAGAAGGAAGGATGACCAGTGGGAACACCACCTCTGGGTCAAGGGCAAAACTAACGTCCAGATACACCTGGGAAACAGTCAGAGATAAAGAAACTTGTAAAGCATTATAATCTGCAATAAAGATGTTGTGTTAAGACACATATTTACTTTTTATTATTTATCCACAAATGTTTGCAAAAAAGCAGGTTCATTTTTGAGGTAATACAAATCATGTATTGTTTCATACCTTTATGTAATATTCAACTGAGATGATTTCACAGTTATGGATGGTGGGAATGGCATCACTGGGAACTTTCAGCTGGCAGGAGGCAGTTTGCTCTGAGTTTGGACGGATAGTGTCTCCGACCATTTTGAACAGCGTTTCCTTGCTGCTATTAGTGTTGTCCTGGCAACTGTACACCGTTACCTGCTGAAGTTTGAATTTGAGCCTTGTGTTCCTGGAAGAGGAGTTGCAGATTTTGGCGACAACAGACAAGGTTTCACCTGTCAAAAGCAAATATTAACAATAAGCTGCATTTTTAAAAATTTTTTTTTAGTCTATCAACATTTGCTAGAGCACGTTGCAGATACTTTACCTGGAGAACAAACTCCTCTGTTAATGGTAGCACAGATCTGGACCTGTCCCTTGCAGAGACCACTCATCTTTTTACGCACTGAACTGGACTGTGGACACTATAACAAACCAAATAAACATTTTTCCAGATCAACTAAATGCCTCATGTGGAGAAAATGCAGAAGAAAATACCTCAATGTTGTTTTTAGGCTTCAGATCTAGTCCAGGTAATCAACGCTGAATTCTCTTGTATGTTACATTTGCACTGTTGGTATGTTTGAACTGATGACTATCACCAAGATGTATAAACAAAAAACTTTAAAGTGTAAAAGGTAATTCAGGTTTTTGAATCTGAAACATTTTTTATTGAATAGTTAGAACACATTTTCCAAAAATCTGATGTTTAACACATGTCACTCTAGTGTTTACCATCATTTGAGGAGTGTGTGGACAGGACTTTGACACAAAGTTGATCTCTTTTAGCACTTTCGAAGGCAGTCGCCATCTCCTAGATACCTTGGCTTCAAAGGTGTAGACAATATTTCCATGTTTTCCCTTAAAGGACGAAGGCATCCTTCTGTATAACAGAACTAATTAGGAATGCATTCATTTGCAAAAGCAAGATATGTATTAATGTTGGATGCTGCAAATTCTCACTTACCCCTCTGGGATTTTGAGCCTGAACTTAAAGATGTGCACTCTTTTTGGAAGAACAGTCCCTGCAAGAGTCGTTTGATTAACATTTGATCTCAATCTCATATTCTCAAAGTTAACTGTTTTCTTTATCTCTGCTACACTATTTAACCCATTGATACTTCCTTTTGTCTGGCTTTTGTTTTGTTTGGAATTACAGATAAAAGTGTTAAGATTTTTTTAACTATAGCTGCCAATAACAGATAATAAAAGACAAGTTAACCAACTTGAATTAGTTCAATCTTTTTTGTGGTTTGACCTGGATTCCTATCATGCACACCTCGATAACATGTCTTTATTTATTCATTTATTTATTTAGATTTTTGTTCTTATTATTTTGGGATATATCTTTCCTCAGACTCTTCACTTCATAAAAAGAAAAAAAAACTTTTTTTTTTAAAGTAAGGAATCTAACTGTAGCAATTTTGCTTTTTAATACAACACATTGCCAAATTTCCTGATAAATTTCATAGCTACAAACACCTTTAAGTACAACAAACTCTGTTTGACTTTGACATCCTACCTTCATCGTTTTCTGCAACCAAGTATTCCTTCACTTTGAAATATCTCCTGCGCGCACTTTGCAGTCTCTCGACAGGTACACCTACTTCTGTCCATTCTACGTTAGCGTCCCCTTTGGCTTTTACATAAACGCTCTTGACTTTGACTTCTTTTGTCAGTCTGAAACTGACTGTACCCACTATAGTATCGCCTTCAGAATAACTGCTGTTGTCACTGATTGTTTCAAAAGTCACATTTAAGTTCTTTATCGGAGACATTTCAGAGCCGAGTGAAATGCAGAGCGTTTTTCTAGGAACTGATAAACTGAAGCAAGATATGACAGGAAGCTCCGCCTAAAGAGTGAGATCGTAATTTATGATTCTACCCAATATCACAACATCTAAATATCATATAAAGAGAAACGTCATATATTTACGCAGTTTAGGGTGATGTGAGAAAAACTACCAGGCCACAAACGATGTTCACAAGAAGAAGATCACATTCACAGCAAATTGGCAGGTTTTTAAAGTATATTCCAGTAAAACCCCGAAACCTATTAAAATATGCTTATGATGTACTGGTAATTGATCGCTAGTCCATCTGTAATGGACTAGCGATCAATCAAAAACTGTATAGAGTATCGCAAATTTCACCCCGTGACAACAGCGATAGGCTCCAACCCCGGGCTAAGAAAATTGAAGGATGCTCTTATAAACTTTTGCATCACCAAAATCACTCGTCAGAGTCAGACTGGGCAAAAGCATTTGCCGTGTGATGCGAGCATTGGGTATCGGTATGATTATTCGGAGATATTCCGTCCCGTTCAGCAGAGAGAGTTTGTTTTGTTTCGTCAGCAATGATTCAAATTCGTCCCATTTGGGTGTTGAAACGAAACCATCGTGTCCTTTGTGCCGAATTGCGCTGAATGCTGTGACGTGGATTGATTTTGGCTCGCCCGTGATTATGCGGAAAAAGACTTGTTTCTAAGAAAGTCTGCATGCAGTTTGGTCTGAACGGTAAAAAAAAAAAAATCAGTCGAAACAATTTAACTCTTCCAGATTGCAGTGTAGATTTTAGTGTAAATTATTTTGTGGACACGCTGGGTTATAATTGTCCGATAGGCCCTTCAGCAATTACCCTGCCTGTTGTGATTGCTTAGTTTATTGTACACATTACAATGATCTCAATAACGTCGTTGTGTCATGGTCCTGAGTTTAGTGTGTGTGTGCGTGTGTTTATTAATTTATATTATTTAATTTAGTGTTATTCGTAGTTTTAGTGCTCCCTACTGATCTGCTACTGTGTGTTATATCCTTAGTTTCTAGTCTTTAGGTTTCTGTTACTGTGCCCCATGTTCACATGTTCGTACATCTCCTATGACCTCCTGTCAGTCATGTGTCCTGGTCTCAGTGTCAAGTCGGTGTCTTAGTCTGTCTCATGTTTCCCGTTTTATTTTGATGGCCTCTCGTCTAGTGTTTAGTCTAATCAGTTTTGCTTCCTCCCTGTCTCGAAAATATTATGGCAACACTGAGAAGGCAAATCATTAAGATGTGTTGTGAGATACAGGTGATGGTGTTTCTGTCTTAGTTCTCTAAGCAGAACTTCAGAAAGCTCAATTCTTCTGGCCAGTTCTTGTCTGAGGTTCAGACTAGGAAGAACGTAACTATAATATTGAACCTGAAATATGATCCCCCCACCCACTAGGGAACCACTCTCAGCTGTGGGTTCACCTTCTCCTGCTGAACTCACAGAGCAGCAAACAACCAGTCCAGAGAAATACCGTAGCATCACTTTCATTGCTCACTCCTCAACTCCTGTGAACCATAACAAGTGTGGCCTCTCTAAACATCAGTAACTAAGAAAACATGTAGGTAAAACAGTAGGTATCCTACTTATTGCTGACTTTATTATTATTA
>NW_005187407.1:7171860-7185535 GCF_000239375.1 Pundamilia nyererei
TAATAATAATAATAATAATAATAATAATAATAATAATAATAGTAGTATTGTGCTTGGGTTTTTAGACTCTACCAGTTACACAGATGTCTCTTCCTCTGGGCTGTTTAAAGGGGCAGTTTATACAAATGGCCTTTTAAACAGCCCAGTTTATCCAAAGTTGTGTATATACCAGATGCTGTCAGGCTTCAAATGTACGTATTTGTCCTCTCCACAGTCCAATCCATTGTAAGCCATTGATCTACTGCTTAAGTTCACATCTTCAGTTCGAAAATGGAGACAAGCATCGAAATTGATCAATTTTGCAAGCACAAAATGGTTAGTAAAAGAACGTCAAGGAATACTAAATTATGTAATAGCTTAAAATATTAATTTCCATACACAGCGCTTACCACTTGTAAATGGTGATGATCATCACAATACTGTTGATGTTCTGGTTTCTTTTATCAAAAACACGATTCGGTGAAACACAGCTGAATTAAATTCCCCTAGTCATGCATATAATAAATATGTGAGTCACATACAAAACTCATTTCTGCATGCATATACAGACTAAGAAACACATCATTTTACACAGCCCACATTTGAAACTATATATTATCCTTCTCTAAGCTCTGATTGTTGTACATATATTTCCTCATTTACATACAAGTTACTCACTTTCACAAAGCTCTGAGGCTAAATAAAAAAATACTCAGCATCCTCTACAAACATCCAGTACAAACATTTGCTTTTTCTCACCTATTTGTCTCCATCTAGTGGTGGATTTCCAACAGATAAAATTGTAAGTAGATTATTAATTAATTAGTTGTGTGAGAGCTGGAATCTAGGAGTTAGCGCTACCCATAGGCGAGTGCAAGCAGTTAGGATTTCTTAATTTGAGGTGTCAGTATTTCATGGAAATCCTTTGTTGAGATTGGTGGTGTGACTGGACTAGAGTGGTCCATTGCTAAAGAGGTAGGGCAAAGATAACAGTGTTAGGTCTGAGTCAATATGGTGCTTAGTATTGAGCGCTGTGTTTAATCTTTAGGACAGTTTTGGTAAAGTTTGGTAAAGCAGGAGGAATACCCCCTGTGAGCTTTGTGATTGTTTTTATAAATATATTCCAGTTTTCTGATTTTCACACCAGACTGCTGCTTCAGACTGCCTGGCTGTTTTTAGTATTTATACTGGTTAGTATCGCTCAATAGATGGGAACCAACTGTCAGTCTGTAGTGTGACCTAACCTTGTTTTTTGTTTCCCCACAAGAGATGAAATGCTGCGGTAAGTTATTGTGGTTTCCTAACAGCTCCTTGCATGCATCGCATGTAGGGCAAGTTGACGTGTGGGCATTCAGTGGTTTTTTGATGGTTTTTCTTAAATAGTTCCCACAGTAGGGCGTAACGTATGTTATAAAAGTAGTATGTAGCATTATTCTTGACATTATTACCTAGTGTAACTCTCGTTGGAAGTGGAGAAAAGAAAAGAAAAAACAATGTCTTAACAAATCAGTGATGGTCTTTAATGGAAAAGGTAACACTCTTCCTAAATGTGTTAAAAGTGAGGCAAACAATGGAAAGTAGAACAACCTGCCCCCTAAATCTCTGACCACACTTACCACTTTTGTATGATGAAATGTACAAACACACAGAGGTGTGAGAAAACACATTGGTGCATCTCCCAAAGAGGCAGCGGTGGAAAACTATGAGCTCAGAGCAAAAACGGAAGGACATAAATAAATGCAAGCACTCACAATGACCGACCTGCTCTAACATGTGTAGATGAGTCAAAACGTTCTTTACAGTGTTTTTATTCTGAGTCTAAACTCTTGTGCAGTTCTCTGTTACCTATCGTAGCTACTTTTGTGCTGGCGAGATGTTTTTTCAATGCTCGCTCGCTCTCTCCCTCCCCACGCCCCTGCTTGGTTAAATTGGGCATATAATGGCAGAGTGTTACTGACATGTTGTGTGCGGTAAAAATGGTCATCACCACTGTTCAAAGCTCTTAAAAGAAATATATCTCACCTTTATGCTACAATCTTCTTAAGTCCAGCGTTTATCTATGGCAACTTGCTATACTATTGCTCAGGGCAAACCAATCTCTTCTCTCATCACACACAGCCAAAATGTGTTTGTCCCCCTGGATTCATCAAAAAATCCAATTAACCGTTTGCATTTTCATAATGTTTTAATATTCCAATTTGTTCCAATTCATCTTAGGAAATAACTGTTTTACCACAGAAGGCAACCGCTGATTTTCTACAATATATTAGAGGCTTTACTCTTGATTTTTTCAGTTTTGACTAATAAGTAATCATTATATATAACCGAAAACCTTCTATAAAGCTTCTTTGTTTCATGTACATTGCGATACCACATTACATTGCAGCTGCTGTGCAGGTTGAGGAATGACCCTCTATCCCTTTGATAGCACTGTGACACATACATCCAAGTTTAGACATTCACCTGGTGGCAGTTTATTCCTTTAACCATCCATCAAGTTATTTTATTGGATGTTATCAAGATGCTGTCATGCTATGATCACAGTGCTCAGAAACATCTAATTGTAATAATGAAAGCTCTCAGTTATAAGATTTTATCAGCAATTTTTCAAAACAAAAGCTTCCCATTGACAGTAATCAGATGTGAAAAGTGCTTCTGAGTCTGTTTCAGCTGACAGTGAAGGCATTGCAGTATAAAACAGTAAGTGGTTTAACAGAGACCATGTTGGTCATCGCGAAACCATAAGCTAGGAGTAATGCTAAGTGTTTTGCCACAAGAATTTGATATGCCACCATACATAGAACAACATAAACAATTCAATATTTTTCAAAGTAAAGTGCAGCATACTCCTAAGGATAACACTGCTAAACAGACCTTTCACCTTAAATCTATAAGCATAAACACAAATATGTGACATTGTTTTTTATATATATTTAAAACAACAGACAATGCATTTACATTCCAGTTTTCAAAACACTGAAAAAACAAGCAAAATTATAATAACAAATATAAAAATGTGATCTATAACTAAAAACATGTCTGTTGTTAAACAAATTGTTATGTGGAGTATAGAGAGTAGAAGACTGACTAAAGGAAAATCACTTACTTCTCTTATTGTTTGTTCTGTCACTTCTTGTGTCTCTGGTTACCCTACTGATATCAAGAGGTGAAAACTGCTCAGTCACATGATTTAACCCCCAGTCCCATTTTTTCAGGCCCTTTAAAAGTCACAGTTTTGGGGTACAGCTCTGATTACTAGGTATAGTATATGGCCAGCTACGTCTAAATAGGGTATAGGACATAGAAACTTTCTGCAACTGAACACATTCATGATTTGTCCAGTTAGTCTTATTTTCCCTCCAAAAGATTAAATATTAAAAACACAGTTTTTGTATAAAACATTTAATTCCTTTGTGGGACAACAGCTGGAAGGCCTCATTCTGTCCTGCCAGTTGATCATCAACAAGAAGGGGGCAGCTTTATGATTCTGCCTTCTGAACCCTGTTTAACCCATACCCAACTGTGACTTTTGAGGTGTCCCCAGCTATTAATATTTGGCCCATTCACTTACACTCACAGTGTTTCATTTTGATGCTGGTAAATGGACGTATATAATGGAGGTTGTTCCCCCTGTAGAAAAGTAGTCAGAGTAGGACCTGGATGTTGCATTAAAGGTGCTTTAAAAACTGGAGCTGAAATCCCCTGTGCAGTAGCACCGTGTGACCACTAGTTAGAATTGCCACTTGTTATATTATCATGCTGAGTAGCATCTGGGGTGGGGTAGTGACCTGACACTGTGGGCTCAGAGCCAAATCCAGTGTGGAAGGCAGGGGAAGCGAAGTTGCTTTAACTTGTGACCACAGTTGTCCCAGGTGGGTAAGCCCCCACAGCCTCACCAGGCTGAATGGCTGCACATCTGGAAGGAACGATGACCAGTGGAAACACCACCTCTGGGTCAAAGGCAAAGCTAATGTCCAGATACACCTGGGAAACAGTCAGAAATTGAGAAACTTGTAAAGAATTATTATTATCTGTTCTAATTAATACATAGTTCAGACACACATTTCCCATGTAGCATATTTATTCACACATGTTTAGAAACAAAGCAGTTTTATTTCTGAGGGGATGTGATGTCACCAAGAAATTGTTTCATACCTTTATGTAATATTCAACTGAGATGATTTCACAGTTATGGATAGTGGAGATGGCATCATCAGGAATCTTCAACTGGCAGGAGACAGTTCGCTCTGAGTTTGGACTGATAGTTTCCCCGACCTCTTTGAACAGATTCATCACCCACTTCTTAGTAGACTCATTGCAGCGAAATACTGTTTTTTGTTCAAGTTTGAATTTGGGCCTCGTGTTCTTGGAAGAGGAGTTGCAGATTTGGGCAACAACAGATATAGTTTCACCTGTAAAAATCAAATCAGAACATTAAACTGCATTTTTAAATCTATCAACACTCGCTGCGCAGCGTGAAGTTACTGTACCTGGAGTGCAAACATTCCTGTCAGTAGTAGCAGACATTTGGACCCATCCCTGGGAGAGCCCACCTATGTTTTTACTCACTGTACCAGATTGTGGATGCTATGACAGACCACATAGACAAACATGTTTACAATTTCATGCGTGTGATTTTTAATGTGAGTTTTTTCACAAAGCACTTTCCAAATATCACATTTATAGCACGTATCAGTGCAGTGTTTACCGTCACTTCCCAAAACTGTTGAAACGTCTTGGAAATGAAGTTGATCTTCTTTTTAACTTTAGAAGGCCACCACCAGCTCCTGGACATATTTGCTTCAAACATGTACACAATTTTTCCATATACCCCCTTGAAGGATGAAGGCATGCTCCTGTAAACAAAACCAGTGGGAAATGTATGCATTTGCCAAAGCATCGTATGACAGTATTAATAATTCAAATTCCCACTTACCCCTCTGGGATTTTGAGCCCGAACCTAAACGTGTGGACCCCTTTGGGAAGTACAGTGCCTGCAAGAAACGGTCAGCAAATGTCGGCTTTGTCACAGAGCTACAGTGATATACTTACAATTTACTGCTGATCATTGAAGCCAGGTTATATTCCTTAAATGTAGTGTTTTCTTTATGTCGGCTGCACAATTTAATCCTTGCATTCTTCCAAGTGTGTTAAAGCCTCTCACCTTTACCATTTCTTGCAATTAAGTACTCCTTCACTTTAAAATATCTCCTTTTTGCAGTGTGGGTAATCTGGAAATATCCTGTTCCTTCTGTCCATTCTGCCTTGACGTCTCCTTTGGCTTTTACAGAAAGGCTCTTAACTTTAACCTCTTTTGTCAGCCTGAAACTAACACTGCCCACTATAGTATCTCCTTCAGAATAACTACCGTCTTCGTTGATAGCTTCAAAGGTCACGTTTAAGTCCTTCATCGAGGACATTTCCGAGCTGAGTTGAAGACGATGCGTTTCTTAGCACCGATAGACCGATTTAAGGTGCATGACGGGAGGCTCCGCCTAAAGAGTGACATCGTGACTTCTGATTTCAGATAATAACAAAAGTTAAGAGATGAGATCCACGCATTGATTTAAGTATGATATACAGTATAATGAAACATTTGAAAACTTATTGCAATTTACGTAGTTTAGCAAATAGACTAGCCTACTGAATAGAACATGAACTCGTTAAATCGAAGTCACGGTCGTACTGAAAGATTCATACATCTCGCTCAGAAGACTGTGTTTGTATATGATCGCTGACAAAAATAAATAAATAAATAACCATAACACTACTCAACAATCTGTTAATACTCCCTCCTGTAGTTTAGGGTACATGTAAATATGTCTTCAATAAAAATAAATAAAGTGCTCGTTACATAAGAGCTTATTTACGTGTAGTTATTGCTGCTCATTCAAGAATTGTAAGAAAGCATATAAGTGCAATTTCAACACCATAATGCACATCTAAAGTAAAACTTCACTGCAGAGTTTGGTCATCCACATTTGAAAGTCAAAAAATACGTAAATGAGGGAAAAGTAGGTTATACACTTGTGTGATTTGTGTGAGCAGCGTTACCATGTGTGCGTGCGGTTTGGTCGCTGCTCTGAACCCAGATGAACAACTTAAGTGAACACCGCTGCCTTTCTGAGAAACGGCTGTCTGTGTAATGTGAAAAAGAGGGAGAGGTGTATAAAAGTTTTTTGTTGTTTTTTTAATCGGTAGCAGCTAAATAAAGGAAAGGCAACCAAGGAATACAGAGACCAGAGTAGCGATTAGGAAAATGTATTTGCAATCAGATTATTAACGGAATAAATACATAAACCTCCTCAAAAACATTGACACCTAAATGGAGAGAGAAAGAAGCCATAATCGTCTCTCAGGGGACGTACTTTATTTTTGAAACCGTCTCAGCAATACAGCATGAGTATCCTCAGCTTGTCCTGTCTTCACCTGCCTCTCTGGTCTCCCTTGCCAACTTGTTCCTTGCTCTGCTTCGCCCTCTCTCTATCTGTGCTGCGTGTTCTTCTTCACTGGTGTTTACTGGGGTACTGTGTGTGTATTTATATTGTATTGTTGCCTCCTAATGATTCCTTAATCAGTCACCGACCTTTCACTGTGTCAGTTCTTCGAATAAGTCCAGTGAGTAAAGCTGCTAACAGAAAGGGATGGTAGCCAAAGAGTACAAAAACACAGTGTAGCAGTTAAAAACATTTGATTTATTTATAATTTCAGAAAAAGCCGAAGGCAGTTAAAAACAGCAAAAAACAAAATCAAGCTAGCAGTCCATTGTTGTACATTAAGTGCACAGGTGCAGGGGTCTTAAGACAAATGCTTTGGAACCCATCACAGCAACCAGTCTTTTAACTGTTGTGTCTCACTGGGGAATGCCTTCCCCATGCCCATGCCCATGCCCATGCCACACCAGTTCCCCCAGCATCCGTCAGTTCTTTCCATTTTGATGCTTCCCCTTTCTCTGCTGCTGGCACATCATCTTTTATACAGAGTAAGCAGGTGTTGATAATTGCTTTGTTTAGGAAACTGTAGTAGGAAGTCACAACTTTTCAAAATAAAAATATGCAAAATATATAAAAAGTTGCAACTATAACTGGACATTTCTATAATTAAACATGTCAGATTACTCTTTTAATTTACCCTGCATACACTCAATAAATGTCATTGTCCTGGGTCATTTTGACCCAGCATTCTTAGTTTTCTTGTGTTTTTGTATTTTGTTCATTATTTATTCCATGGTTCCTCGGTTGTTCAGTTTAGTTTATTAGATTTCCCCCCGTGTCTTTACCCCCTGTGTCCCCGTCCTGTATCTGTGAGTTCCTATGCCTAGTTTCTTTTCCTTGTGTTTTATTCCATGGTTTCCCCAGCTCGTTATGTCTGCGCCCTTTTCCCAGGTGAGTAAGCCCCCACAGCCTCACCAGGCTGAATGGCTGCAAATCTGGAAGGAACGATGACCAGTGAAAGCACCACCTCTGGGTCAACAGCAAAGCTAATGTCCAGATACACCTGGGAAACAGTCAGAGATTGAGAAACTTGTAAAGAATTATTATTATGTGTTCTAATTAATACATAGTTCAGACACACATTTCACATGTAGCATATTTATTCACACATGTTTACAAAAAATGCAGTTTTATTTCTGAGGGGATGTGATGTCACCAAGAAATTGTTTCATACCTTTATGTAATATTCAACTGAGATGATTTCACAGTTATGGATAGTGGAGATGGCATCATCAGGAATCTTCAACTGGCAGGAGACAGTTCGCTCTGAGTTTGGCCTGACAGTGGCCCCGACCTCTTTGAACAGAATTATCAGTGAGTTCTTAGTGTGGTACTTGCTGCGGTACACTGTATTTTGTTCAAGCTTGAATTTGGGCCTCGTGTTCTTTGAAGAGGAGTTGCAGATTTTGGAAACAACAGATAAAGTTTCACCTGTCAAAATCAAATCAGAACATCGAACTGCATTTTTAAATCTATCAATATTTGCCGTGCAACTTGAACCTTTATTTTACCTGGAGTGCAAACATTCCTCTCAATGGTAGCAGACATTTGGACCCGTCCCCGGGAGAGCCCACCTATGTTTTTACTTACTGTACCAGATTGTGGACTCTATGAAAAACCACATCGACAGAGAAGATTTTTATGATTTATTGCCTGTGATTTTTAATGTGATTTCTTTTATACCAAACACTTTTCATTTAGCACACATGTTACATTTCTAACACTTATCAGTGCAGTGTTTACCATCCCTTCCCAAAACTGCTGAAACGTCTTGGAAATGAAGTTGATCTCTCGTTTAACTTTAGAAGGCCACCACCAGCTCTTGGATATCTTTGCTTCAAACATGTACACAATTTTTCCATTTTCCCCCTTGAAGGATGAAGGCATGCTCCTGTAAAACAAAACCAGTGTGGAAAGTGTACATTTGCCAAAAAAAGAAGATAAAATGTTAATGAATATTAAATTCCCACTTACCCCTCTGGGAGTTTGAGCCTGAATTCAAAAGTGTGGACCCCTTTGGGAAGTGAAGTCCCTGCAAGATAAAGCTAAACACTTTTAAAAATGTCAGCTGCTTAAAAGACATACAACTATATTTACAGTTTACTGCTGATCATTAATATTTACATACATATTCTTTGAATGTAGTGTTTTGTTTATATCTGCAAGACTATTCGAGTAACTACAAAATACAAGTTAACCCTTACATACAGTTCATATTTCATGCTTTCACAGTATTTAAGAGTCAAAACTGACCAAGGTCAAGAATGACCTCTTAAGTGTTTCCAACAACCTACACTACAGATACATTTACAATCTATAAATAGCTTGTCTGACATTAATAAATGGATGATTAATCCTTAGTTAATGTTTCAGAGAGCAGGAAGGGTGTATTTTTTTAATGTTTTTTAACACTCATTTTTAGAGGAAAAACATTTGCTGTCACAGAATAGCATGTCATGTGTCATGTAAGACATGAAATTATAACAGTCATAATTAATTAAATATAAGTGAAAATGGGAAGACAGTACTGGAACTTTTGGAATTTATTATAACCATTTACAAACATTGCAACCATTAAAAATTGCCTTCACGTTTTATCATTAATTAAAAAATAATCACAACAAACATGCAGGTACAAAATTTGCTTCTTGGAAACTAGTCCGTGCATTTAAAGCAGTGTTAGGAATAATTGCATATTTGTGGTACTTGCATGTTTCCTCAGCTCCCTAAAATGGCATCCATAATCTTGTGAACCTACAAACTCTCTTTTCATCTGTCTTGAGATCAACAAGCTCAGAATCAATTAATTTTATTGTGTTCATTTTTAGATTTTCTTTCAGAGTTGGTACTTGTGCTTGCAAGTGGAAGGCATGAGTACTAACAGATAGGCACATACCTGCATGTATGTAGTGCTTGTCTACTTTTATTGACTGCTAAAAGAGGTTTTGAGCACAAGTCAAATTGTAATCATGCATTCATACTGCATTTTATTCCTTACATTTCATCTTCCTCACATCCATGGCCAATTTAGAATAACCAGCTGTCCTAACAAATGTGTCTTTGGGAGCAAGAAAACACAAAACATAACTTTTTTGGTTGTGGGCCAAATTATGGAGTGACTTCTCTTTTTACACCTTTATACTTTTTGCTATTGTGATTGATGGATTTTATGATATTCAATTGTACTTTTTTACTACACTGTACTATTTTTGTTTAAATTCAAACTGGATCAAATCTCAAAAAGGATGCACGGTTTAATCAGTTTTCATTAGTTTTCATTACTTGATATCTCACTTTATTTATTATAATTAATATAATTGTAATATTTAAACATTTTTGTTGTTCTTATTGTTTCAGTACAAATCTTTCTTTCTATATACACTTAACTTCATGGGCAACTCTATTGGACACATGGCCAACTGCTTTTATTATAAAATTCTACAAAAAACAACAACCTCGCCAGGTTTTAAATGAGTAAAACCTCTTACCTTTAAGTGTTACACCAATTAAGTAATCCTTCACTTTGAAATATCTCTTTTTTGAAGTGACAGTCATTACATAATCTCCTATGTCTTCTGTCCATTTTGTCTTTGCGTCTCCTTTGGCTTTTACGGTGAGGGTATTAATGCTGACATTTGTTGTCAGTTTGAAATTAACTGTGCCCACTATAGTATCTCCTTCAGAATAACTACCGTCTTCATTAGTCGTTTCAAAAGTCAAATAAAAGTCCTTTATCGAAGGCATTTCAGAGATGAGTGAAAAGCGATGTGTTTCTCATCACAGATAAACTGATTTATGGGGCATGACAGGAGGCTCCACCTAAAAATTAACATCATGACATCTGATTTGACCACATTTATTACGACATAAATTTAAGCTGCAACCTCATTTTGACCAAAATGTGTCACCCATTAGTTGCAGAAAAATCGGGACTGCTATGTGTTTGGGTGGAGAAGAAAAAAATCTGGGTGAGACAAAGATCAGAGGTTTAGAGCACCTGTCACTGGTAACCCACAGGTGGCTTGTTTCAGTCCCTGTTTAGATAAAGATGTCTATCTCCAAGACACTGTTTTTGTACAGTATGTAATCACTGACAAATGAATAATCATAACATAACTCAATAGCTTCATAATTTCCCTGTCTTCTAGGTTACATGTAAATCTAATGTCTCCAAAGAAAGACAAGAATCCATCAAAGTGCTTATTATATAACAGTTTATTTGCATGTTTTTGGCTGCTTAATACAATGTGCAAAAGGTTATAAATGAAATTTCTGTCAGGGCTCTGTGTGCGGGCAGGCAGAGATGAGGATCCACATGCAGGACTCGGAAAACGGAATGCAACTCAAAAACCTCAGCTTTATTGCTGGCAAGAAAACAAAACATGAAGTGAGGACTGAACACTGAGACCAAAAAACACACAGGCATAATCTGATGGTACGACATGACACTGGGTTGAGGACAACACAGGGCTAATATACACAGGGTGTATATTAGCCCTGTGGTAATTTTTTAAATTTTTTAAATTTAATTACATTTTTTCCCACTGCATAACCATGTAAATGTGTGGTTTGGTTGCTGCTCTAAACTCAATTGAACAGCTTAGATCAGGGGTGGGCAACTCCAGGCCTCGAGGGCCGGTGTCCTGCAGGTTTTAGATGTCTCCTTGGTCCAACACAGCTGATTTAAATGGCTAAATTACCTCTTCGAGTCTTGAAGTTCTCCAGAAGCCTGATAATGAACTAATCTGAACTAATCAGGTCTTTCCTCCCCACTGCTGTCAGACTCCATAATAAAAACTTTAACTGATCAAGCACACACATCCATACATATGCAATAATACTAAGTGCAATAATCCTTTCTGTCATCGTTGTATTTTACTCAGTTGTATATAGTATTTGTATTTGTATTCTATTTTTATCTTATTGTATATTTATTTTATTTTATTCTACTGTATATAGTATTTTATTTTATTCTATTCTGTACAGTTGTGTACTGTATTTATTCCTATTGTATTCTAATTTTTGCCTCATAACTTTTGCACTGTCCACTTCCTGCTGTGACAAAACAAATTTCCCACGTGTGGGACTAATAAAGGTTATCTTATCTTATCTTATCTTATCTTATCTTATCTTATCTTATCTTAATCATGTGATTCAGGTGCTTACACAGGGTGAAATCTAAAACCTGCAGGACATTGGCCCTTGTGGCCTGGAGTTGCTCACCCCTGGCTTAGATGAACACCTTTCTAAGAAACAGCTGTATGTGTAATGATAAAGAAGAGGAGAGGCCTAAACACGCCTAAATTCCTAAACATCAACACTAACTTCATAAGAAACTACACAGCCCAAATGTATGAAGTCATGCTGTAGCCCAGGTGACTGCCAATGACTGCTTGGATCAACAAAAAAGAAACAAAGACTGGATCAGAGAATGAAACTTAAGCCAAAGGACTGAAACACTTACGGAGCCCCGCAAGGGACATGGGAGAAAAAAAAAATTAAGACGGACTTTTGCGAGATCTCGCAAAAGTTCAGCGTAATTTTTTTTTCTCCTATGTCCCTTGCGGGGCTCCGTAAACACTGAAGCAAAAGAATATCTGTAAGAAAATAATTTCCTTATTTTTCTCATTTTTGTTCTGTCTGTTTGTTTGTTGCTGAAACGCTGTTAGTAGACATGTAGGAAAGAGTGGGCACCCTCATGATTCTATACTGGCTCAGCACCTAGCAAACAAAGAAATTGAAAACTGGCTTCTGTTTTCTGATTGTGAATGTCATTACCATCATTACTTTGTTTGACAGCTGCTTTTCCTTGCTCTGCTTAGCCCTCTCTCTTTCTGTGCCCGTGTTCTTACTCACTGGTGTTTACTGGGGTACTGTGTGTGTATTTTCATTGTATTGCTGCTTCCTAATGATTCTTTAATCAGTCACCGACCTTTCACTGTGTCAATTCTCCTTATAAGTCCAATTCTGGAAAAAGTTTGGTTGCTTTCAAGAACCTAAATAACAGTCTCCTTTCCCCTAATGAGTCATCACACATGAGCAAATAAACTAGCCCTAATATTTGCATACATTTACTTGGCTATCCTTTTGCTTTACAGTATTGCCTGCAAAATCAAATCAAAATGGATTCTACTGCTTGTCTTTCTTAACACTGAGTACAATAGCCCATTAGCCCACACAAGATGCATCCTCATCCAATTCAAAGTCTCCTGATGACAGCGCGCTTCACTCCATTAGTACCCATGCCTCTTATTTCTCCCACCTACCTTTGTACCATACATAAAGAAAGAAGAGTGAAAAGCAGAAGAAAGAGGGAGGTCCTTTTCCATCCGGGAGAGAGTTCCTGGTCATTTTAGAAAAAGCCCAAGGCGTTTAAAAAGCAGAAAAACTGCAGATAGGAAGCAAGAACTTTCCAAAATAAAAGGTTGCCAAAAATACGAAAAAGAATTAATGTATAAAACCAAACTAAGTAAACGATAGGAATAAAACAGGTCCTGTCAGGCCAGCTCCACCTAAAGAGGGCAGAAGATGATGGAACTTTCTATAATCAAACATGTAAAAATAATTTTTACTTTAGCCCTGAAACACTCAATAAAAGGAAAAAAAAAATATATATATATTTTTAAATGTAGCTTTGAGTCACTTTGTGTAACAATAGCTGAAAGGCTACTAAGTGACCTCAAACCAGACGGGAGCATGACCAACAACAAATAACTGGTGACCAGCTTTCTTGTCTCCTTCACTAACCTGTTCAACTGTGACTTTTGAGGTTTCACTTGCTGTTTATATTTAGCTTAATTGTTTACCAGATCCACTTCAGCTTCTATAGTAATTCATTTTAATGATGGTAAATGGAGGCTTATAATGGAGGGCCCCTGCTTAAATTGAGGCAGAGCATCAGGTCCTGCATATTACTCTGAAGGTGATATGAAAACTGGAGCTCAGAACCCTTGTGGAGCAGCTTGTGGCCACTGGTCACCACTTGTGTGCTTGTATGTCAAGTGCGATCTGAAGTGGGGAACTGTCAAATCCTGGGTACAGGATAAAATCCAATAGGCAAGGACAAGGGAAGTGATATCACTGTATCTATAACTTTGAGCCCCAGCTGTCCAAGGTGGGGAAGACCCCGCAGCCTCACCAGGCTTAATGGCAGCAAATCTGGAAGCAACAATAGGTGGAAATACCACCTCTGGGCAAAGCTA
>NW_005187407.1:7185710-7187705 GCF_000239375.1 Pundamilia nyererei
CTGCAAATGTTTGTACACTCCGTACAAGAGCGTAGTAAGCTCTAATACTGACCGGTAAGTAACCACCACACTCACACTGCAATGGGGTATACAAGATTTCTTGTTTCCCCTCCAAGTCAGACTACTGGCTGAAGACAACTCCGGCCTGGAATCCAAGGCCCAAATCCTACACAGTCAGGATCGTTAGCCTGGTTACAAACAAGAGAAGGTGGTCACTTGGAAGAACGAGCAGCCAAAAACGTATCAATCCTGCATTTCCACCCACATTATCAGGCCTGGCTTTGTTAGAGGGTGGGTCTCTACACCAGCTCCTGGGCTTTTTCTCTCGAGCTCAAATCTCACCAGATCTTGACCAATTTCCTTTCCTTGGGCACAGAGGGTCTCCAATCCAGTCTTTTTTTTTTTATCCCAGCAGATCCATAATCCTAATTCAAACAAGATTATTTTCAAACTGCTTACAAACTACAGACTGGGAGGTGCTATGCAGCCCACATGGGGAGGATATCGACACACTAACCACCTGCATAACAGACTATATCAACTTCTGCATAGATAACACTGTACCAACCAGGAGTGCGGTGTTACTCCAACAACAAGCCATGGCTGACTCCAGATTTTAGGACCCTGCTGGAGCAGAAAAAGAGGGCTTTCAGATCTGGAAACAGAAAGGAAATGAGGAGAGTCCAGAAGGAGCTAAGGAGAGAGATAAGGAGAGGAAAGGACACGTACAGACTGAAGACCATCACTGGATGGAGCACTTTGAGCGGAGGGGGTCCAGAGTCTGGAGACCAGGTTTGGGCTAACAGATTGAACCAGTTTTTTTAACAGGTTTAATTTAGTAGCCCTTCCCTTCCCCATCCAGCAGAGCTCTTAAGGGTCTAAGAGCTCCACCTGTGACATTTTATGACACTGTCGTTGCTATTTTGTATTGTATAGTATAGTATTTATTTATTGTCATTGTCAAGAACAATGAAATTGCATTTGGGGCTTCCATACAACCCAAAAAAAGAAGAAAATAATAAATACCCCTTAAAACCCAAGTGTACATATTTAACCCAGTGTGACTCCAATGCTGTGGTTTGCTGGAGTGGGGGGAATGGCAGAGAGGGACGGGGAAACTCAACAAACTGGTCAGGAGGGCCGGCTCTGTCCGGGACTGTCCACTGAAGTCCATCGAGCAGGTTGGGGAGGAGAGGATGTTGTCTAAGCTACACTGTAAGAAATGTACATAAAAATTACAGTTAATAACTGTAAAATGGCAACGGTAAATTACCATTAAATCAAAAAGAGTAATTGATTGTAATATGGACATTACATTTCTGTAAATTGAAAAACGGTGATTTGCTTTTATTTTTACACTGTTAATATGTTGAAAATATATGAATGTACTGTAATATGGCACATTGTCTTTGAAAACAACAGGAAAAATCTGTAACATTATTTACAATTAATCACCCTACAATTTACATAATAACTCTGTATGAATGACAATCTTTCCTGATTTTTTCATTTGAATTTACGATTTACAACTGTATATTAATTACCTAAAACATAGCGTACTTTTAATTTTAACAAAATGTCAAAACATTTTTAGAATTATTGTGAAAATTACAGTGAAATGTTTTTAATATTAACAAGCTCAGGCTGTTTGATAAAACAGTATATGTTAACAGTACATACAAACAATTACTAATAAAAAAATATGTATATTTCTTTAAGTTCTAGAGTCTCACCAAGTATAACACAGCTATTTACAATGAAAAAATTTTTTTTGTGGTATAGGGAGGTTTAAATCATGGATTTACCACTGTTCAGTCCATGTTCAATCTGTTTGCGTGTGATACCACCTGCTGAAATTAAAATTAATTGATTAAAATGAAATACAAAAAAATTATGAAATAATGTTCATAAACTGGCATAGTTTGCAAGGTCAAGAGCAGTCACAGGAAACTGATTTCCTGATTGTTACAGTCCATGCACGTTTGGGAGAAAATG
>NW_005187407.1:7188791-7194007 GCF_000239375.1 Pundamilia nyererei
AAGGTTCCAAGTAGAGCTTCAACATGCAACAAGAAGAAATAGGAGTGAGGCAAAACATTTTTTGAGCTTGCAATTTATTAAAAACAATGCTTAAACTGAAACAGGCTGTTTTACAGCTGATCAAAAGTTTAGGACCACACCTCCAAAAAACATGGGTAAACCCCCAAAACACAAAGTTCCAAACTTGAACTCAGTAATTAATTGGTCCGCTGTCCTTGTTGATCACTTCATGCAAGCGTTTCCATGAGGTGAGTGGGAACATGCGAGCATTGGGTACTGTAGCATTGTCCTGTTGAAAAACCCAGTCGTTACCACACAGATGAGGGCCCTCAGTCATCAGGGATGCTCTCTGCAACATCTGACATAGCCAGCAGCCTTTTGACACCCCTGCACCTCCTGAAGCTTCATTATTCCACTGAAGGAAAAAGCATCTCCCCAATCATTGTGGCACCCACTCGTCTGTAGGGCGAAGAAAACATCTCAGGTGGGATCTGCTTGTCATGCCAGTAAGGTTGGAAACCATCAGGACCATCAAGGTTGCATTTTTTTACAGGAGAAAAAAAAGGTTATATTTTTTTCTCATCAGAGAATTGGTTTTTGAAGCCCTTCAGTCTCAGATGCCATTTGATGGTTATGGGGGTGCAGTCGGCACCACTAATGGCCTTAATTCGGGTTGAGGATTTTTTTTTAGATCTTCCACTTCACATTTTTGTTCCATAACCCCCAGGATTATTTAAGAAATGACCATCTTAACTGCATCCCACCTCAGCAGCGATGGCGCGCTGTGAGCGACCCTACTTATGCAGTTCAGCAAGCCGACCATGTTCAAAAAGGAAAGTTTGTTTTGCTTTTGCCATCAGAACATCCTGACAGTCTGACTGCCTGACAGAAAATGACAATGAATCCACAGTTTTGCACAGATTTAGCCTTTTAAAGGTATGTGGTCCTAAACATTTGATCAGCTGTAAAACAGCCTGTCCCAATTTAAATTTGTCAAATGTAAGTTAAATGCAAAAGATGATTTTTTTTGCCATTTTTCAAGTGGTCTTAAACTTTTGATTGGGACTGTATTTAATAATCGATTAGTTTCTTCTGAATGGATTAAGAATGGGTTTTTTTCCGCATTGCAATGCATCACAATTGTAAATCATTATACGATTAATTGTGTCAGCTCTATTAGATGTAAGATTGTATATTTACTTTTGAAATGGGCAGTTTGCTTTATTGTGCTTTGTATTTGCTTTCAGACTGCAAGGAATGAAGGCTAATCTACACCGAGCATCTGAAGAACAACATGCAAGTCCTCCAGCACATTGAATCCAAAACCCTTTCCAGTTCCTCAGACACCATCAGAGACTGTTTTGAAAGCCCTCTACTATCAGGTCTGGATAAAAAGAAACTTTGCCAACCACTGCAAGTATCAAGTGTTTTAAATTTTGTTTGACTGTTTATTATGTACTTATTTGTTTTTGGTTGTATTAAGTTTGATATTAATTAGATCAGTGCCTTTTTAGTCATTAATTTGATTATTAAATATTAACTGTTTAGGGCAGCACAGTGACACGGTGGTTAGCACTGTTGCTGCACAGCAAGAAGGTCCTGAGTTCAATTCCACCATCAGGCCGGGGTCTTTCTGTGTGGAGTTTGCATGTTCTCCCCGTGTCTGCGTGGGTTCCCTCCGGGTACTCCGGCTTCCTCCCACCATCCAAAGACATGCAGTTTGTGGGGATAGGTTAATTGATTAATCCAAATTGCCCATAGGTGTAAATGTGAGTGCGAATGGTTGTCTGTCCCTGTGTGTTAGCCCTGTGACAGACTGGCGACCTGTCCATGGTGTACCCCGCCTCTCGCCCTATGAAAGCTGGGATAGGCTCCAACGAATGGATGGATGGATGTTAACTGTTTAATTTAATCATTGTCTCTACTGGTTTTTATTAATGTTTCTAGCAAATTATGACAAAAAGTCAAAGAATGTAAGTTTTATGCCAGTTAGCCCTATTATGTTTATTACCTCATTTGTTTTTTTAGATGACATTCTGGCTGAAAGAGCTGCCAATAATTTTGTGTAAATATGAACTTTTGAATAAAAAGGCATGTTTTGTATTATACAGCTCTTCTGTGCTTTGTCAATAGAAGACAGTAAACAAGCTTATTAAAATGTATTTTAACTGGTTTACTTTATATTCGTTTTTTTATTTCAATGTAATAATTGTACAAAAACCAAAGTTCACTGTGAATTTTACATTTATCAACAAGTATACCATTATGTATTCTGCATTATCACTATATTTTCCACGGTGAAATTCTGGCAACCACAGCTGCCAGTATTTTACCGTAATATTCAACTTTTTAATATTTATTTTATTCAGTTTCACTGTATTTTACAACGCAAAACTGTAATCAGGTTAATGGAGTGTTTGTTGTTTTTACATGAGTTACCATGAACAGGTTTATGATTCTTTATTGTGAATTTTACATTTATCATCAAAGTATACCGTTATATATTCTACATTATCACTATATTTTCCACGATGAAATTCTGGCAACCACAGCTGCCAGTAATTTACTGTAATATTCAACTTTTTAGGTATGATACTGTATTATTTTATACAGTTTCACTATATTTAACAAAGTAAGACTCTAATCAGGTTAACGGAATGTCTGTTGTTTTCACATGAATTTATGTTTAAATTCAGTCATTTACTGTAAAAAAAATAATTATTGCTTACTGTGAAATTTAAGGTTACCAAAATAGGATACCGTTTTGTGTTCTACATTTACAATTTATTTTTCACGGTGAAATTCTGGCAACCACAGCTGCCAGTAATTCACCGTAAATTCTACAATATTTTTTTTACAGTGTAACATCCATTCTGGACAACACCTCCCACCCCCTGCATGAGACTGTACAAGGACTGAGCAGCTCGTTCAGCAGTAGACTTTTACACTTACAGTGTAGGCAGTAGCGCTACCGCAGGTCATTCTTTCCAGCAGCTGTCGGACTCTATAATGCAGTAAAAAGTAAAAAGTAATGCCAACCCAAATGTTTAGTGGAGGATTCTCTGCATTCTTTTCCATCATGCTACACTCTGGAACACACACCCCAACTTTTTTTTATAGCCCATCCTCGGGCATTCTGTTTAATATATCGAGATTGGGGTTTCCCAAAGTTCTCATGGGCAGATCTCCTAAGACCCTCCTGAGCAGTAGGGACCGATTAGTGAGAGGGGGGATAGTGAACTGATCCTGGCTGTGCCGTGCTCCATAAAAGCAACCACTGATCCGAGACTGTTGCTATATCATGTGTGGCTGTAGTCTGTTTCTGGGATGCCACCTCCTGTTGCATAGTTATCTGATGGTAGAAAAGTGCAGAAGCGCAGATGATTGCGATGAACCACTCTGACAGGACCATCCTTACCTTCAGGCCAAATTCTGTAAACTGAATTTGTAGGGCTTGGCTGACTGGCAATGATTTGGATCTTTTCCTCCCAATGTGCTGCCAGTTTACCTTGTCTCTTCTTGTTTTATAGACTAAAACACTCTCCTGGGAGCAATGGAGCTGCTCTAGCTCGAACATCATACCTGTCCTTCATCCGGCTTGCAGCCTTCTCCACTGTTCTTCTCCACCATGCTACACTCTGCAACATATTTACAAACAAAGGTAGTTTCATCTATGAGGTAATGTAATATCACTTTCATTCCTTGGTGTAATACTGAACTGAGATTGTGTTACAGTTATGGATAGTGGGAATGGCATCGTTAGGAATCTTTAACTTGCAGGAGGCTATTTACTCTGAGTTTGGATGGATGATCTCCCAGATCATTTTGAACAGAGTACTCTCACTGGTTTTACTGTGGCTTTTGGTACCATATTTTTTGCTTAAGTCCCAATTTGAGTCTCGTGTCCTTGGAAGAACAGTTGCAGATTTAGGCAAAAACGGATTTCACCTGTCAAAAACAAACTAAATTAATAAATGTAACAATATTTGGTAACTCAAGCAGCTGCTACTTTACCTTGAGAACAAACTCCTCTGTTAATGGAAGAAGACATTTGAATGTTTTCCTTGGAGGGGCCACTCTTCTTTTAGTTTACTAGATTAACATGATACCTCATGGAAATGCAGAAGAAAGGTGTATCAGGTAACTGTTTTTTATATTGTACTATTTTTATATGGTATATTATTCAATTTTATCTGAAATATATTTTAAAATGAAATGTATACATTTCATTTTAAAAGTTACAACACACTTTTAGATTTTGTTTTTTGTTTTTCTTGTATTTTAAAAGGCCATCACCAGTCCTGGAGATCTTTGCTTCAACCCTGTAAACAATTTCTCCATGTTTCCCCTGGAAGGATGAAAGCATGTTCCTGTGTAACAGAACAGAGGATAATATAGATATTTACAAAAAACAATCTATGACACGATATTAAAGCTGGTATGTAGAAATTCCCCCTTGCTCCTAAAAGTTTGGACCCCTCTGGGAAGTGAAGTAGCTGCAAGAGAATTTGTTTTATCTTTCCCTGTAGAGACCTTAAAAAAGCACCTTGCCCAAACTGGACTGATATATTTATGATTTACTGCTGATTATTTAAGTCAGTTTGTGTTCTCAAATGTACGTTTGCTTTTTAACCCCTTCAGTCTCCCTTTTATTCATCTTTTCTTTTCTATGCATCATTTCAGAGCTATTGCAATAGTTCAAATGTCTTTTAATTATAATGTACGTGCCAGTAACTGCAACATTAGTCAACATTCAAAACACACTTATTAGTTCTATACAGAGTTCCCAATGTCAATAAGTACTTTCCCTCTAATATTTCTTTAAATATTGTTGTCTCTGCACATCGCAAGTGTTTTAAATACAAAACTGGTCTATTTTTATTCACATTTTTTAAAGATTACACTCTAGCCAGAACACCATGGCTTCAAACTAATACCTTTAATGTCAGAACAACAAAACTGTCCAAGTTTTAAATGAGTAAAACTTTCTACCATCGCCCTTTTCTTTAAGTATTTCTTCACTTTGAAATATCTCCTTTAACCCTTTAAGACCTACCATAGAACCAAGTCCGCCAGAGCTTATAGTATATTTTTACATGCTGTGGAGCTATTTTTTGGAGCATTTCAACTTGCTATACATCAATACAACCATTATAGCCCAAATTTTAATAATATGTCTGCATTAAGTGCATAGTAATTACATAAATTGCAAAAAA
>NW_005187407.1:7199190-7205204 GCF_000239375.1 Pundamilia nyererei
TGAGAATGTTGCATCCCTGAATAAGTTGGAAGTCAGAAATGGTCTGCCCTGAGACTGGTTAGTAATCCAATATAGCAGCACTGAACATAAACAGCAGTTAAACTGTAAACTTTGACCTACACTGCTGCTGTTGTGTATTTTTAACATACTGTGGCGAGCTCAGACAAGGAGGAGACAGAGGTTTCGTGTGGTCTTGCTTCCCGTCAGCTAGCCAGGGAGCACAGCCGTTTATTATCATTCGGCAGACGAGCACACATACTAACACCACCGCTCGGTGCAGCTCTAGCGCAACAACAACAACAAAAAAAGGCACTCTCCCACCAGGAAACACACAGTCGTAGAGAGAGCGCGTCACCTGTAACCATGGCAACATAACAACAGAACATAACTGTAAAAACAAAACCCCGAACAGCCCTGACCCGCTGCATAGCCCCCACCTAAGGAGTCAGTCGTCCCCGACAACCCCATTACCCCACACAAAGTCCTGCAAATGTCCAGGTGTCTTCTTCTGGCGCACCGGCCGATCTCGACCGGCGAGGGAAAAGTCACTCGGATCAGAACATGAGGTGCCACCAGCATCCCCTGCCCCGGCGTCTGCTGGAGCGAGTGGTCGGTACTGCGAGGGCCTGTCCTGGTGCAACACCACCATGCACCCCGGGCCCGGCATACGGATACGGTACACCACTTCTGTTAGCCGCTCCACGACCTCCGCTGGCCCCTGCCAGTGACTGCAGAGTTTGGGGGACACCCCTCTCTTGCGAACTGGGCAGTACACCCAAACCTTGTCGCCAGGCACAAAAACCCCCCTCGGCACTTGGTGTCGTAGGCTATTTTCTGTCGTACTCCGGCACTGGCCTGGGCCTGGCAGGTGTAGTCATGAACCACCTGCAGCCGCTCCCTCAGCTTCCTGTAGTAATCCATCTCTGGCCCACCGTCAATCTCCGGACCTGAACACCAGATCCACAGGTGTCGGGAGCTCCTGTCCAAACATCAAAGCAGCAGGTGTGCACTGGCTGGACTCCTGAACCGCAGTCCGATACGACCAAAGGACCAGGGGCAGGTGTCGGTCCCAATCCCGCAGGTGGCAGCTGGTGAGAATAGCGAGCTGGGTGGCCAGCGTGCGGTTAAAGCGCTCGACCAAGCCGTCGCTTTGCAGGTGGAGCGGTGTGGTTCTTGTCTTCTCCACCCCCAGCTGCCGACAGATCTCCCCAAAGACCTTCGAAGTTACGCCCCTGGTCACTGTGGAGCTCAGCCGGGACCCCAAAACAGGTGAGCATCTCCTCCACCAGTTTCTCCGCCGTCGTCGTTGCACTCTGGTCCGGCACCGCGTAGGCCTCTGGCCACTTTGTGAAATAGTCCATAGCCACCAACACATACCGGTTCCCTGACTCAGTAACGGGGAAAGGCCCTAGGACATCCACTCCCACTCACTCCATCTGGGCCCCCACCAGGTACTGCTGAAAGGGGGGCAGTGGAGCGTTGAGTTGGGATCTTCTGTGCCGTGCAGGTGTCACAGCAGTGCACATGAAGTTCCACATCCCGTCGACAGCCAGGCCAGTATAGCCGCCCACTGAGATGGCGGAGAGTTTTGGCATTACCATAGTGGCAGGCCCCCACCGAGCCGTGGACAAGCTCGAGCACCTGCGACCACAGCAACCGAGGCACCAACAGCTGCAGGAGATCTCTGCCCTGATCGGGAGCCTGCCATCTCCGGTACAGGAGGCCGTCGTGGGTCTCCAGGTTGTTGTACTGGGAGTAGTAGGCCTTCACTTCGGGCCCCTGTCCCGACGCCCCCGTCCAGTCTGGGCGTTGCTCCGTCTCCAGCCAGGGCCCCACCTGAACCAACGTTGTGTCGGCCTCCTGCTCCCGCTTCAGCTGCTGCTGGCTGTGGCCTGAGCAGTAGCCACCCCAGTGCCTCCTGGGCAGTTTCGGCAGCTCCCGCCGCGTCACGCAGTAGTTCCTCTCGGCTCTCCCCAGAGCACGGCTGAAGTATGCCACCACTTGTTCTCCGGCCTCGTCCTGCTGGGAAAGGACCGCCCCGACTCCTACATTGCTAGCGTCAGTGTCCACAATGAAAGGTTGCCGGGCGTCGAGGTCGGCCTGGACTGGAGCTCTAGTGAGGGCCTCCTTCAGCTGTTCAAAAGCCGCAGCGCAGACATCACCCCAGCCAAACGGCTGGCCCTTGTCAGTCAGGCGGTGGAGGGGGCTGGCTATCGTCGCGAACCTCTTGATGAACCTACGGTAGTAGGAGGCTAGGCCCAGGAAGTTCCGCAGTTCTTTGATGTTTGAGGGAGTCGGCCAGTCCCGCAGCCACCTTTGCGGGGTCGGTGGCGATACCTTGGGCGCTGATCACATGGCCCAAGAACGTGGTCTCTCTTGTCAACAGCCGGCACTTCGCAGGGTTGAGCCGCAGCCCAGCTCGTCGGATGGCACTGAAGACCTCGCTCAGGTGAGACAGTGCACCAACAGGTCATCCAGGTACACAACACAGCAGCTACGAGGGATGTTCACAAGCACCCTCTCCATCAGCCTCTCAAACGTCGCTGGCATATTGCAGAGCCCAAATGGCATGACCCTGAACTGCCACAGCCCCTGTCCAATGGTGAATGCAGTCTTAGGCCTTGCTTCGGGGGCTAGCTCCACCTGCCAGTAACCGCTGCGTAGGTCGAGGGAGCTGAACCAGCTGGAGCCGGTAATGTAATCCAGGGCCTCGTCGATCCGTGGAAGCGGGTACGAGTCCTTCTTGGTGACTGCATCGAGACGGCGAAAATCCACGCAGAACCTCGGGCTGCCATCCTTCTTTCCCACCAGGACCACGGGTGCCGCCCATGGGCTGTTGGACGGCTCGATCACCCCAGCCACAGCCATCTCACGGATCTTTTCCTCCGCCACCTGCCATTTTGAGAGGGGCAGCCAGTGTGGGCGCAGACGGATGGGTTGAGCAGAGCCGGTGTCGATGGTGTGCTGGACCAGCCCCATCTGCCTGCAATCTTTGTCACTGGCGGCAAAGGTGTCCACATTCTCGTCCAGGAGGCCCCTTAACCGCTGGCACTGGTCAACGTTGAGACCTACGCTGCTGCGCTGCCACTGGTCATCAACAGCCTCGGTTGTCTCGGCCGAGGGAGATTTGTCAGACTGAGAGGCTGGGGATGAGGTGAGTAGAAATGACCCAGAGCCACCGACACCCGAAATCTGCTGAGCGGCAGCTGCCTGATGCCTGTCTTGTCTGTCTCTGGTCCCCTCCGCTCCCTGCTTTTGACCGCACTGAAGGGCAAGAGTCTCTGTGCCAAGAGTGATAACCTGCTTTGCAGTGTCAACGCAGCCCCCCCAGCGGGTCAGCAGATCAAGGCCGATGATGCACTGGTCTTGAATGTCAGCAAGCCACAAGTCGTGCACCAGCTCCAGATCCTTCACTCGGATCCGCAACGGTTTCTTCCCCCGCATGTCAGTTCTCTCCCCCGTCACTGTCATCAGCTGGGTGTCGGTGGGTGACCAACCCTTCACAAGCGGCCCTGACGTTCCAGGGAGCACACCAGGTCGTATTAGGGAAATGGTAGACCCCGTGTCCACCAGGGCCTGGCATGGCTGGTCCTCAACACAGCAGGTCAGGTAGAGTCCCTTGAGGTACCCGACTTGACCCACCACTGTGCATCGTCCTTGGAGGGGGGCAGGAAGCTGGAGCGGTGGTCCCCTCGCTACACCGCTCCCACCCCGTTTCCCTGAGGCTGCGTAGTTCTGGTCTTCAGGGCGGGTGCTGGGCAGTCACGCGCCACGTGGCCGGACACATCGCACCGGTAGCAGCGGTTGGTCGGTCGACAAGGACGCCTCCGGGGCACCGAGGGCTGCAGCTGGCATATTTCCGCGACCTCCCCATCGCAGTCTCTGATTTGAGGGTGGTTTGGGGGGGGCAAGTGCTGGTTAGGTCACGAGGTGAGCGCAAGCTCCTTTTCCTAGCCCTTTCAGCCAGGGCTAGGTCAAGGAGTACCTACAGTGCATCTCCTTCAAATGCTAGCGCTAGGTGTGTAGCAGCCTCTTCGTCGCTCCAGCCACTATGCCTTGTGGCTAGCCAGATTTGTGAGAGGTAGGGCTCTAGCGGGGTTAGCCCGTTGTATTTCGGTACCTTAGCTGGCATTGTAGGCATAACTGTTGGGGGCTCGGTGTGTTGGTCGACAGAGGCAGCCCATGAAGCATTGCTCTAGTGTCTGTCGCGATGGGCCGCCGCCGCGGTGCGCTCGCGCCGTCGGGACCCGTCGGGGGACTTACATGGCCGCTCGCCTCCTCTCTCTTCAATCGCCAGCTTCCCAAGCAGCGAATGCTCTCGTCGACGGCTTGCTCCAGCCTCCGAATGTGTGTGATCTGGACACAAGCGATGGAGGCACAACTTGTAGAACTTTGGAAAGCTCATCCGAGCCTTTTTGATATGGCCTCACAAAATTATCACAACCACAACAACCGTGAAAATAGTTGGATTTACATTGTTGCTCAATCACAGCTGCTTTATCAATGTTTTTCGTTAGCAATTTAGCAACATTGATGGTGGTGTGCGTGTCTGTGTGAGTGAAAGACAGAGAGGGAGAGCGAGCGACAGATTTTCTGTTATAACCTTCATTTTATGGACGTACAGTGTGAACACTCAGGTTGCATCAGAGCATCGGGCCGTATAGTGTGAGACCCTGCATCGTGACCGACGAACTTCTAACCCCTGCGAGTCAATCGTACAGTTTGAGCAGGAGTTGAATCGCGTGACAGAAAAAATTGCACAGTGTATGCCCAGCTTAAGCCATACATTTTTTTAAACTAAAATAAGTATCGCAAGCACAATAACTGTGCCTGTGATACTAACATGGCTCCACCTTGCCAAGAACCCAGACAGATCTTGTATTTCCTTGTTTTGTTTTTTCTGAAAAACGCTAACTCAAAAGGTTCTGACATCTGAGTTCAGAGGCCTCTGGACACATATTTATTTGTCATTACTACTGTTATATTAATTTGACAACCTTGTTTAACCAATGCAGCTTTCATAGTTCTGACATAATGCAAGAACTGCAGCTGCTTTGTGGTTTATTGACACCTGCAGACCTATTTGATCTGAAAACAAGGCAAAAGTCACAACCACTTAATCACATCATGGTTAAGTGAACTGTGCTACATGTAAGAAAGAATTTGAAATGACACATATTTGGACCGTTGTCTGGCATTTATGTATGAAAACAGGTCATATAACTCTAGTGTTAAAAAACTTACCAAGTATTAATGCCCTACATTGACAATATGTACCATGGAGTACATAAAAGCATCGTTTTTGAGTGCTTCATTTGCGGATTTGATTTTGGAAATGGTATGCAATACAAACGAAATGTTTTGTATATATAAGTGGTGAAAAGTAACTTGCTGTCTTATTTTCATCACATTATAATTCAGCTCTAATAAATGGTAAATGACCTGTATTTCTATAGCGCTTCACTTAGTCCCTAAGGACCCCAAAGCACTTTACACTACATTCAGTCATCTACCCATTCACACACTGGTGATGGCAAGCCACAGCTGCCCTGGGGCTCACTGACAGAGCCGAGGCTGCCGGACACTGGCACCACTGGGCCCTGTCGGAGCCAGGGCTCAAACCGGGAGCCTTCCGATTACAAACTGAACTGCCAACTCTTGAGCCACGATCGCCCCACTGACATAATAAATGTCAGTGGGAATTATACTTTATGCTTCTGTAAATTTAAATGAAAGCTTTGGTATTTTATAAAAATGTAAAAAAAAAATATGAATGAATTTTTAGTTTTCTTAAACTGTCCCATGCTTTATACTAGAAGATAAAAAAAGTGTCACTTTTCATGTACTTCACTCTACTTTACATGATAACTACTTTTCATGATACTGCCTAAGGAAAGTATGTGTTAAGGGTGGTGAGTTAGTGAACCCAGACGCGGACCTCTCGTTAAAGTTGAACAGTGTCTTTATTTACAGTGAAGCCAATCCACAGTTATCCACAGTGCAAGTCCCTTCAG
>NW_005187407.1:7207112-7212887 GCF_000239375.1 Pundamilia nyererei
TTGTTCAATAATAAAATCATTCCTCAAAAATACAACTTGCTTAATAATTCTGCACTCCCTGTACTGTATGTCTTCAACAGTTTGCTGTTAAGAAGTAGAGTTAACAGTATTTCAGCAACGTTTAGGATTCATTTTCATGATTCCGATGGATTAAGCATTATTTATGTTTTTGTTTGTTTAAAACTTCAGGCTGTCTCTTGGGACCTAGTACAGAATATTTTTTCACTGCCCAAAATCTGTCAGTAATGGTTTGGCTTTACATAATGATCTTAACCAAGAGGAAGAGAGAGCAACACATCATCAAAAAGCAGCTGCAGCAGGTAGTGTGGTTGAACTTTTATTGATTTATTTATTTCAAAATAACAGATGGTATAGGTATATGTATTTGGCTGGTTCTGAAATCATACCACCATGTCTTTGTATGTCTGACCACACTAAGAAACATAAAGGTCATGACCATAGGTGAGAGTGGAGATATAAATCGGCCAGTAAATCTAGAGCCTCGCTTTTACACTCTGCTTTTTCTTTCTTTTTCTTTTTCTCTTCTCTTTGATCTCTCCCCTCCCTCTTCCCTCTCCCCTCTACCTTCAGCTAAGGATCATGGCCTCAGACTCGGAAGTGCTAATTCTCACACTGGAATGGCTGCGAACCACCTTGCGAGCTTGGGGCCACCACTTGATAAACAGAACCACATCATCTGTGAAATACAGAGACAAGATTCTGAGACTACCCAAGTTGCTGTCAAGTGGCCTTTTGCCACTTGCCGACTATATCTAGTCTAGACTTAATTATTCTTTCAAAATGTATAATCACCTCCTGCTGTTCTGATACTACTTCACTTGTCTCTGTATAGAATTGAACATTTTAAGATAAAATCAGGTTTACAAAAATCGAGTTTCAAAGCAAAAGGTAGATAAATAACATGATTAAAAAAATAAGCAAAGATTACAATGATGACTAAAAAAGTTATTTAAGAAGAAAGAAAGAAAAGTATAAAACCCTTGGGATAAATTTGTGAAAGAAGAAAATATAATAATAAAATTATAATGAATGAGATAAAAATACATATGCTTTATTAGAGGTGATTGACGACTGCAACTTAGCTATACAGTGTTCCCTTGTTTATCATGGGAGTTACATTCTAAAAATAACTAAATAATAAGTGAAATCCGAAAAGTAGCAAACTTTATTTTTATAGATGTTTTAAGGCTGTAAAATCCCTCACTACACACTTTATACACTTTTCTCAGACAGGCATGAACATCTTCACACTTTTTTCTCCTGTTTAAACCCCCTCAAAGTTCAAATCTTCGTAGAAAAATAAGCCTGGTATTATAAAATGAAACCAAAGAATTGTTTTGTGCTCTTGTTTCAACACCCACCTAAGCCACACACATGCTTTTGTATCTCACTTCTAATTTTCAGAACTTTCACTACCCTGTTTAACAGGTACCTGGCCCTTATTGTTAATCTTTAGCCTATTCACTTAATCCAGTTCAACTTGCACAATCACTCATTCTAATGCTGGTAAATGGAAGTAGATAATGGAGATGGTTCTCCCTGCAGAATAGCTGGTTGCTGCATTGAATCCACTGTGGAAGCTGGAGCTGAGAGCCCCAGTGAAGTAGCACCTTGAGGCAACTGGTTATAATTGCCTCCTTTTATGTCATCATCCTGAGGGGGATCGGGGATGGGGTATTGGCAAGCACCCGAGGCTGTAGGTACAGCATGTACATTGTAACTGGTGGCCTTGGCTGCCCCCCCCTCCCCCACAGATTGTCCTAAAGCCTCATCGGGCCATATGGAAGCAAGTCTGGAAGGAAGGATGACCAGTGGAAACGTCACTTCTGGGTCAAAGGCAAAACTAATGTCCAGATACACCTGGGAAACAGTCAGAAATGGAAAAAAGAAATGTTTAAATAAAGATTGTTATCCGTTATATAGTTATAAAGATACTGAGTTAAGACACATATTTCCTGTTACTTATTTACCCATGATCGTTTACAAATGAAGGAGTTTCATTGCTAAGATATCATGATATCACTATGAAATTGTTTCATACCTTGACATAATATTCAACTGAAATAATATCACAGTTATGGAGAGTGGGGGCAATGTCACCAGGAATCTTAATTTTGCAGGACACAGTTTGCTCTGAGTTTGGACTGATAGTGTCCCCGACCATTTTGCACAGAGTCTTGAAGGTGGGATTAGTATGTTTCTTGCAGCTGTACACTATTTTCTGTTGAAGTTTGAATTTGGGTCTCATTTCCTTGGAAGAGGAGTTGCATATTTTGGCAACAACAGATAAAGTTTCTCCTGTCAAAAACAAATCATAGAAATAAACTGCATTTTTTAAAAATCTATCAGCATTTGTCTTTTCATGTTGCAGATATTTTACCTGGAGAACAAACACCTCTATTAATAGTGGCAGACATCTGGACCTGTCCCCTGGAGCGACCACCCATGTTTTTACTCACTGAACCAGATTGCGGATGCTGTAATAGAACATGCAGATAAAGATTTCCCCAGGGCAACTTAATTCCTCAAATGACCAAATTGCAGAAGAATCTACTTCCTTTTTTTTGTAAACTTAAGACCAAATTCTGGTAAACATCATAAACACAGAACTCCCTGTGTTACAACTGGCGACTCCTAATGAAACATATGAAACTGTAACAGGACATTCAGGTTTTTAAATCATATAAGATTTTGTCTTATATATTTTTCATTTAGCATTTACAACACACGCTCTAAATATTTATAACATATATCAAGGCAGTGTTTACCATCATTTGGACAGTGTGTGGACTGGACCTGGACATAAACTTGATCTCTTTTTGTGCATCAGAGGACCAATGCCAGCTCCTAGCTATCTTTGCTTCCATGATGTAGGAAATTCTTCCATTTTTCCCCTGGAAGGATGAAGGCATGTCACTGTAACAAAAAATAAAATAAAAACAGTGGAGATTGTATTAAAATAATGTCATAACTATGCAAAAGGAAACTGTTATAACACAGTATTAATCTTTGAGGCTAGACATCTCCACTTACCAGTCTGGAAGTTTAAATGCGAAGAATAAACTGTTGACCCCCTGGGGAAGTACAGTGCCTGCAAGACAAGGTTGCTTAACTTTTCCTACACAGAGCAAGAGTGATATATTTACAATTTACTACTTTTCATTTAATTCAGACCATCAAAATGTGCTGTTTACTTCATGTCTGGTACACCGTTGAATCGGTTACTTCTTTCTATTGTCCATCACTTTTGTGATCATGATCACATCATGACTTATGTCATTGCTTTAATAGATATAGATAATAGTTTTTGTTTGTTTTTTAATCTGTCAATAACTACAAAAGACTATTAACTTAAATTTTAAAAAAATTGCACACTTTTTCAAAAACTATCAACTTCACAAACAACTCTTTTTTTTTTAAAGTAAGATTTCTTTTAAAAAAAATCTTATAATTCCCACATTGCGTTTATCATTGTTACCATTACACGTTATCCGCTGCTTCACTCCAAAGCTTCAAAATTCCCATCCGACACATTTAATTTCAAAATAACTCTGAGTTTAAAATACTTAAACCACTTACCTTTAGGATTTTTTTCAACTACATAGCTCTTCACTTTGAAATATCTCCTCTGCGCAAAGTATTTTGTGTCGCCGTCTGACCACTGCGCGAAAGCGTCTCCTTTGATTTTCAGAGAAACGCTCTTGACTTTGACTTCTTTTGTCAGTCTGAAAATCACTGCGCCTACAATAATATCTCCCGGAGAGACAGTATCATCGTCGTTGGTCGCTGTGTAAATCACATTAAAGTCCTTTATCGGAGACATTTTAGATCTGAGTGAAATGAGTTGCGTTTCCCGTCACTGATAAACGGATCTGAATGGTGTGATTGGAGGCTCCTCCCTGTGACTGACACCGTAATTTTGGACTGTAGCCGACACTAAAAGGTTTGGGACATTTATTACATTTATATATGATGATCGGCATAATGGATAACCACAGTTAAGGTGACTGAATGCTGATGAATATCACAATAACTCACAATTTTGTAATTCATATAATTCTCATTTAAATTGTTTATCTGTAACATTTAAAGACTGAACCAGTTAGTGGGGTTTCTGCCAAAATTATAATATAATTATATAATATTTATACAATAAAATATATATTATATTTTTATACATTAATACTGTTGCAGTTAAAGCAGTTGGAAAATAATCAAAGAGTGTGTTTAATAGTCAGTAAAACCTTATAATTTTATCATCCTTCCATAGGCAAATTGGTTGTTTCTGTTGTTGGACTACTTATTCAACAAAGTTGATGAGAACATTATAGAGCTGACAAGAGTTTATATCAGGCTCTGTTGCTTATAAGTCAGAAAATACGCAAATGGGAGGAAATGTTGCACTTTTGTTACACCCATAAAATCAGCAGTTTATGTATTTGTGTGTGGTTTCATTTATTCATCTATTTTCTTTCCTCCTCTTCTTCTTCTTTTTTAATTTTTACATTTGTAGGATGAGGCGTGCTTGTGTGTGGGTTGGTTGTTGAAGTCATACCTCTTTTTGAAACTATGACCAAGTGTGTGGTCGGAAACTCCTAACTCTTTTTGTACCTCTGTGTGGTGGGAAACTTGTAGACTGCTCATGCGATGAGATTTCAGAAACTGTTCTTGTTTTGTTTCCTGTGTTAGTGTTTTCTTTTTTTTTCAAGTGGCTCAACAAAGGCTTTCATGAAGTGTAGTACCACTAAAACCAGTTCACAAGTCAGTGATGTCCTATCAGTCACACCCCGTTAAGTTAAAGTAAAAACGTTTTTTATTATTTTAAAAAAAAAAACAACTTTGCTGTCAAAAACTGTACTTCCACCAAATTCAGTTCTCTCACCCACAGTTGCCTGATCACAAAACAGCTCTTTGAAATAAAAGTTTTGTTGTCAGCTTGTAGGTTAAAGCTTAGATATGTTTCTGGGCTCTAAGGCTACGTGCACACTGCAGGTCTTAATGCTCAATTCCGATTTTTTTGATCAAATCCGATTTTTTTGTCTGCGTGTTCACACTACAAATAAAATGCGACAGCAAACGCGCTCTAGTGTGAACGCTCAAAGCGGCCCGCATGCGCAAAAGAAGACTTCACACACAACGCGCTCTGTTTAGACCCAGAGCAAACTTTGGAGCGTGATATCACGGGGGTGGGTGTGGAAAGGATTTTGGCCCGATCCGCCATTTTGGGGGTCTAGCGCAAGTGAAAAGGGGGCGAAGTCACACACAACAGCCATAGTTCATATTTGCTGTGTGGTCGTCTGCAATGTTCGATCACACGACCGGCAAGAGAATAAGGTTGAAAATGGTTTATCTTTCCATTCTTTCCCAACCTGGAAGCAACATGAGGCAGCTTGTGTATTGGATGTTACCAAACGAAGGCGTCTAGCTTACTCTTCCATCTCCAAATATCTGTTGGTGCTCTAGACATTTTCCTTCCGGTAAGCTCTAAATATGTTCATATCAATCTTTATAGCCTATTAGTTTTATTTTCTATGCGCTCTGAGGTCATAGCAAATTAGAACAAACATCCTACTGAGTGATTTTGCAGAACTACCTTCTATTTATAGAGTTGCTAATTATTTGGCATTATTGCAGCAAACCAGCCTATGAAATGGATGAAACATAGTGACTGGGTTCCAGCCCTACACAAGGGACCTGCTTCAAACACACCACCATGCCAATCAGATTACTTCTTCCATGTGAGGGTGAAGAGGT
>NW_005187407.1:7223906-7246285 GCF_000239375.1 Pundamilia nyererei
GATGACCTGTGTTAACTGTGATGTTAGGATAAGCTATAAGCAGCAAGCTAAGCTAAGCGCTCTGTTGGTGGCTAGCATGAAGCATTATCGTGCCAGACTGTGTGTGGAACATACATTGTGTGCATTTTGCATTTGATCTGGACGAAGAACATGTTTATTTTGTGTGAAGGGACAAATGCCTATTAGTATTTTTATATGAATATTTTGTTTATTTTCTGTACATTTCAGTTTAATGGTCTAAGTTTGTTTATTGATTCATAACCTGTTTTTGTAAATTCTTACATTCAATTTAATCTGTAACTTATAGAAAAGGAAAAAAACAGTCTTGAGATATATTGTCTTACAACTAACAGAGACTGTACATCGGTTTTAAGATGTTTAATACTTTTGTATGTATGTTTATATTTCTGAATCATTCGCAATGAAGCTGCTGAAAGAGAAGCATCGTGTCTGAGCGTCATCATTGACTTATCCCCTTTTCAGCCCCTTTTCAGGGTGTAACATATGCAGGTTCATCTGTAACAGTCCTTGTGCCACGGATCAACACTGTTGCTTCTACATTAAACAGAAGAGCAGCGACATGGCTGCAGGTCTCTGCAACTCCGGCCTTACAGGTGCAGTGGGCTGCTTCAACCTTCCCTGTGATGCTCACAGTGACCCATGGCTGCAATGCTGGTTCATTCAGTCTTTGAGAGTGCAGTACCTGAAACACACACAGACAAAGTTCATTTAAAGACAAGAACTAATGAGCCAAGGCCGACATAAATGTGTTTTATCTACTTTATCATAAATGTAACAAAGTGTTTAGTGTTAAGTCGTTGAGCATGTCCTGTAGCATAGTTTTGGGGTGGGATGTAGACAACCGTGGCAATTACCAAAGTGAACTCACTGGTCAGGTAAAAAGGACGACACTTAATGCTTAGGTATTCCAGATGGGACGAGAAGCCACTGGAGAGAGTAGAAATGCTCCTGGCGTCACACCACTTTCTGTTTACCATGGGACACACTCCTCCACCTTTTGGTGTTTGTTTGACTTGTTCTCGCTCACAGAGAATGAATCCAACGGACTTACGGGACGGTGGGGGTCAGCCATGTCTCAATGATGCACACAATGTTGCAGTCCCTCATGTCTCGTCGGAAGATGACGCTTGCCCTTAGGTCATTAAGCTTGTTCTCCGGCGATTGTACGAACGCCAGTGTGTCCAAATGTCCAAGATTACATCTGCAACCTTGTTATCGATGTTGAGTGAGCTGCTGTAGTAGACTATAAAACTGGAAGATTTTAAGAAGTAAACAAAGCAATAAATAAGTAAACAACTAAAAAGGTGCCTAATCTGAGCGGAGCGGTCAGTAAGCGGTCAGGTGTCTGGAAGAGGCCGCTCCATCTTGTCATTTGTAATGGAGGTTGCAGCCTGCAGCTTACTACCTATTGAAGCTAAGGTTCTGGCTGCAAGGCTCGCCGTTTACTCGGGTTTCTCTCTGGGTTCTTGGTTAGCTAAGTGTTAGCATGCTGTCTTTGCAAGGAATCAAAGTTGTTTTAGCAGCATAATGTCATTGTTTCAGTTTTCCAATTTTCCATTTATCTTGTCCTTTTGTGCCATGCAAATTAATGCCCATATCCACACTCTACATTGTGCTATTTTTCCTCCTCAAACTGAAAGCAGCAGATTATAGCTGAAGTGCAAGAATCATTAAATGGTATCGATAGGTTAAGGAACTGAACCACTGGGAACTTTTTTTTCTACTAGTTCTCAATTCCCAACTAAATGAGTGGCCCTTACAGATATCTCGGTGGCTTTCATTATCACTTTGGACTTTGAACTGAGTATCTATCTGGGTAATGCCTGAATGTGGAGTTACAAGAAGAGGACCCATGAATTCTGCAGATTAAGGGAATTCACCATTGCTTGGGATCAAAAACAAAGTCTATGCAGACAAAACAACTCAGAGAAAATAAACATTTGACAACCGGATGTACTACCTGATGTCTTACACGTAATTTTTATTTTTACAGTTGACCTCTTTCTGTGTTTGTGGCTTCATGCAGTTTCCAACCACTCTGTGCAAAAGTTACTCTCTGTTTAGTGTTGCTATTGCATCACTAAACAGAGAGTAACCGTTGTAACCTAACCCACCAGTAACTTTTGTTTTATGTTACAGTGAAGGTTTTAGATTAAAAAGAATGCATACCCATAAACATGTCAAAGTTAGTCAGATGATGTGCAAAGCATAAAAGCACGAATTTCAAATAGATTTTATTCACATGGTACAACTTTGAGTGCTCCAAAATATTTCTGTGTAAAGGCTTTTTAAAATTATGTCTATCACTCACACACATGGTGTCAGGTTTCATGAAGTTGAGTGTGAGAACCTAAACACAGACATGCAGGTAAACTGAAAGTGAGCCTTTATGTGGCTGGAGACTAGGAGGTGGAAATAAACAAAACATAAATACAAAAGGAAAATTACAAACACAAACTCACTGGAACCCAAAATGAGAATAACGCTAAGATCAGGAAACACAAAGGAAGAATGGACAATCGAGACCCGGACTCTAGACACCGACTTGATGCAGGAAGAGAAAAATGAACACATGGCAGAAAGGGCCAAGAGACAGACACAGAGAGAGAAACACAAGATGGGCTGGGGAGAGTGAAGGTAAACAAGAATGGAGACATGATATGGCAGACTTATCATTGGAGATGTCACAGTCTGACACTGCAGACTGTGTGGAGTTAGAGGGATGGAGCGTAAAAACAGACACATGGAACAAAATTTAATTTTAACGGAAGGTGAGCCATTTAATAAGGCTGGTGAAAAAATACAAAACGAAGGGCAAAGGCGGTCCAAGGCAAAGCAATCACCTAAACTGGGTAAACTAAAACTAGAAATGAAAACCTGTACCTGAGAGCCACGAATACCTGGAACATGATACAAGGTAAACAGGCAACCCAACATGAATAATAGAAAATGCACACACTAAATACATAGAGGGGTGACGAGGGGAGTGGAAACACATGGAAACACAGCTGGAACGAATAGAAACAAGGACATAGGGGAAGCAAAACGGGAACACAAGAGAAGAGACTGTCAAAATAAAACTGGAAACACCACGACTCAAACTAAAATACACTGTTAGACACATGGCAAGGAAGGAAGGAAGGAGGAAAGCACATGAGAACAGGATTGACTAGGAAAACAAAGGAAGGAGACAAAAAAAGGGAAAGATGGAAATCACAGAAGAAAAAGGAAAAGGGGGAGAGAGAAACAGAGAGGGACAAGTAAGAAGAGTGACATTACGGGCTGGGGAGACATAGATGAATACACATGACAAACAGGACAAACATGGAGGGAAGCAGAAAGGCATGACTGGGGTCCGAGAACGAGGAAGCAAGAGACGTAAACACAGATGACACGACAGACATATTCTGACAGCACAGAGGAGACACCAAGATACAAGGGGACTCTAACAGACAAGAAACTAAACAGTGGATACAAGGAACTCAGAACATAGAATAAACTCAAGACTAACTAATGAACCTTAAATAATAATACATAACAATCAACAAAAACAGAAGAAAACTCTGAAATGCTGGTTCAAATGTCCCAAAACCATGACAGAAGATACTAATGGAAGAAGTACAGAGACAAGACTAAGGGAACAAGAACTTTGGTCAACCTGTTTTTTTTTTACTGGAAATCTCAAATAACATAGTAGAGGATTAACAGGAAATGAAAAAAATGTAATAAGACAAAGAAAGCAAAGATAATTAATAGAATCTACAAACAAGTCAATTGCTCAAAGCCGAAACAAATTAATAAGATCACAAATGTCCAAAATCACAAAACACTGGGTCAAAGTTAAACCACACACTTATCACTCTATGTCAGACATTTTAAAAGTGCTTTCTAAACACACTGAAAATTAATAAGGCACTTTGATGTTTTCACAGGACTAGATACATAAAGCTTAGTAAAAGCCTCCAAACCTTCAGCCAATTAGTACATGCATGGAATGCATCATTTATTCCACACCACATATATATTGAATCCCATGAGATTTCTCTCAAAAACACTCAGACACTTTAAATTAAAACATTGCTGAACCTTCTCTACAAACACAAAAAAAAACCTTTGCTTTGTTTTCTATACACCTGTTGCCATCTACTGGTGGAAAAGTAAATGTATTTATACTGAAAGAGGTAAAAACTTTACACTAATTGTTCATTCAAGTCCCTTACATAGACAAACATCAACATCCATTAACTGGTACGTATGTTAAATAAAGGACTCTGTCACTCCCTTTTGCTAACAGCGTTGCGATATACCCTGGGGCAAAATTTTTTTAGAACCTTAACACAACATAGTACCAAAGCAAACACTCTGTGTGTGTGTGAGTGAGTGTGTGTCTGTGTGTGTTTGTGTGTGTGTGTGTGTAGGAGGAGCGCACACACACACACACACACACACACACACACACACACACACACACACACACACACACACACACACACACACACAGAATAAGAAATGTCAGTAACACCATTTCAGCTTTTGATCAGCACCATGGACAGCAACTGCACACATTTATTTGAACTTAAGCTATAATCTCATATTAGCTGAGAACTGTTTGAGCTTGTATGTCTATAAGCATGGAAAAAGAGAGAGAGAACCCCAATAACCACGGGTCCTCACAAACTGAGTAGACAGGGCCACTGTACAAAACAAGAACATTCATTTATAGAATTAATTATTTATCAATCATTTCCAGTGGTCCAGCTTTTTCATGCACTCATATTACATATGATTACACATTTTAAACATAACTGATAATAAGGTTTAAGTCTTTTTAAAAGCACAAACTCCTCACCATCAGAACTTCGTCTTTCAGACCTTTAGCTAATATCAAAAGTCCCGATGTTATTCTCTGCTCTCCTTCCCCATTTGCAGTGCTATAATTTTACTTTGCACAACATCATTTAAATGCCCCTATTGAAATACTCGATAAGACACTTGTTGAAAAATATATTGTTCTGTAGTTGACATCAACGAGTTTTCATGGATTTTCCATCTTCCCAGCATGTCTTCCCATCAAAACTTTTTAGTAAAGGCAGTGGAGTCTGAAATAACTGAGAAATATTTACAGCTAAATCTCAGTTCATTAAAAAATGTATACTGCATGAATAGAGTTGAGCTGTGAATCACTAGGTAGAATTATGACTCATATATACTTATATACGATTATTAAATAATAATCTTTCTGCCCTCAGCAACATAGCATATGTAAGCTGCACAGTTGGGAGGGTGTGTTTGACAACTGGGCTATTCCTACTTTCTATCAGTTGTGCACCACCCCGAGTACATTGTTGAAGCTTGTATTAATGATGGATTAAGCAAACCAGATCAAGCTTTTAGGAATCTGTGTAAAGGAATGGGCTCAGCCCACCCAAAAAAAATGCAGAAAGTAAATGGTTTTTTTTGTTTCTGTTCCACCACTTAACAAGCAGAGACGCACATGCTTTGTTATCTAACCGATGCTGCATGTAGCGACAGACTCTCAGGAGTGTGCTCTCTCATAATAAAAACAAAAGAAACTTTCAGTCGGGGCATGTTTAAAGTTTCATATTTATAACATCATGTCCCCTCAGGTTCCAGGTATTAAACACCTATTATACAGAAGTGGAAAAAAGAAAATAGCAGCATGGTCTTTTCTGGAAAAAAGAAAATAGCAGCATGGTCTATACAGCAACACTAATTTGTATGTGTACATGCCTATGAAATATGAACCAAATGAATTCTTATGCAGTTGCATAACAAATACAGTTTATGCATATAACGGTTTTACTGAATCCACCTGGACGCAAACTATAACTAGCGAGCCACTTTATGATGGAAAGCATGTGTGCACAGTCACAATGTTGGTAAGTGCTGTTTGTATCACAGTTTTAAAGGACCATGTGGTTTTTTCAAGTCACGTATATCCTGCTGCCACTAAACTTAAACAGTTTAAAAGTGCAAAAAGTGCTGTATGTACTAGAATAGATAAGACCTATTGCACTTGTATTAGTTGTTATTCATTCTAATACACTGTTTTTCAGTTTTACTACAGTACCTTTGCTGAAATTTGAAGCATTTATTTCATGTTCTTCAATTATTAGTTTAGCATCCTGTCTGGAATCAGGTTGGGATCTACCTCATCCTAGGTACTAATATCATTCAAGTTGGTAAATACTTGAATATGTTGGCCAAGTAACTGTAACCTTTTCATCTTCCCATTTAGTGCTAAACAGGGAGTGAAGTGTGTTTAAACCTGTTTCTCCAATTGCTTCATATAATGGGAATTGACACTGAAAGGGAAGTGCAGATAGACACATTTCCATTTCTTTATTGTAATGTAATCCATTGTTAATATAAATATTTTTATATTTTTATAAGCATGCAGGGTGACCTGCAGGTCCGCATGCTAAGCATGCTTAGCATGCACGGGTGCATGCAAGGGTGACCTGCATGCAGGGTGACTGTGACCTGCATGCTAAGCATTAAGCATGAAAGAGGAAAAAAATGACATGGTACGAACAGCTTTGGTGGACAGAAAACTGTATTCGTGTTTAAGAGGGACTTTCCACAGGTGCACTTGCAGGGTGGCTGTCAGTGTGATCCAGTGGCTTCGTCCATTTACTTTCAACAGGCCTTAGCATGCTAAGCATGCAGGGTGACCTGCAGGCGAGAAAATGAGAGCAAATCTGTTCTGAAAGTATTCTGGCTGTCAGTGTGATCCAGTGGGTTCGTCCATTTACTTTCAACAGGTCTTAGCATGCTAAGGCCTGTTGAAAGTAGCATGTCACCCTGCATGCTTAGCATGCTAAGGCCTGTTGAAAGTAAATGGACGAACCCACTGGATCACACTGACAGCTAGAATACTTTCTCTGCAAGAACAGATTTGCCCTCATTTTCTCTCCCTTACACTTGGATAAAAACTGGGTATCCACATATCTTGTTGATAAATGGCAAGTAAATGCAAATTCTTAAAAGGCAAAGAATAAGAAAAACAAAGATGGCAAATAACTGAGTATTCATATGCTATTACAAGCATTTGATTTATTTTCTGACTTGTTTTGTACAAATGTTGTAATTAAAACAAGATTGAAAAGACATTTTCGAGAATCTCTTGCGCTCACTTGTCACCCACATTTTTGACTAAAAATAGATCTGCAGTGCAAACGTATCTAGGAGCACACGTGTGAATAACAAGTATGACATCACTGGGTCCAGGCAGCCCCCAGTCCCAGTCGCAGGAACAGCAGTGAAGATGATGTCATTGTTTAACGATGAGCTCGTGCACACACACACAGCTAGAGGCAAAGAGGTGGGTGAGTGGAAACAAAATGGGCCAAAACTGCAACTCTTGTTCGAGTAATCACCCTTAAAATCTTTACTGGCAAAAAGCTTGCGTAAGTCTTTCATCAAGCCACCGGTTCAACAAGCTCCAACATGAAGAAAAACGAACGTTGTAAAAGCTCACATCCACCGTTTTTTGCTTTACACCGCGAAAATATGCAGTAAAGCTACAGCAGGTACATTAAACATATGCAGATAAGCTTCATCTGATGCGATGTTCAAATTAAGCGTCTCGGTGTCAGCAGCCGTCCTAATTTCGGTGACACCTTTAACAAGTAGGGGCGAGTCCAAAGGGATCCAAAGGGTGTAATACTAGATCATATTACATTTCAAAGCTTTAGTAACATTATTTTCCAGATTTTGATTCAAAACTGTCACCCTGTAATCGCAGTTGTACCAGTCAAAGGAGCTTGCAAAGAAAAGCGTCTGGACTTCTTTAAGTTGCTTGAAGACGTTTCACCTCTCATCCGAGAAGCTTCTTAAGTTCTAAGGTCAAATGGTGGGGAGTCCCATATTTAAACCTAGTGGGAGTATCCCCCCACAGAGGGACAAAAGGACCCCCTGATGATCCTCTAATCGCCTGAGCCAAGGTGTGAAACTGGGTGTGGGTCCCAATCAGCCAGGGTTTCGGGTGTGTTCATTGTGAAACCTGGCCCAGGATGTGAGTGGGCGTTAAGGCGTCTGGGGAGGGAACTCAAAACTGGATTATAGATGGCAGACAGTTGGTGTCGTAAACCACCGCCTCTGTTCAAAGATGGTCGCTCACAGTGGACATAGATGGCTTCTTTCACTCCTCTTTCAAACCATCTGTCCTCTCTGTCCAAAATGTGAACATTGGCATCCTCGAAAGAGTGTCCTTTATCCATTTGTGACAAACATGAGAAAGCAGTGTAAAGCTGCACAACCAACAGTAAACAGCACTAAAAAAACAAAACAGAACTTTATTTTATAAATGCAAAAGTATTTCCCCTTATCCTACTTACAAAATATTCACTCTCCAATCTGGTACACCTCAGTGAATACACCCACATATAAGATATTAAAAACCATATGGAATATGTTTCTGCACATAGAATATAAATGTTGTTTCAAGCATGAAATTAAAAGTACTTGATAGTGTTGAATGACATTCAAATCATTTTTTCAGGGAAAAAAGTTCAGTTTTAAAATCATAGCAGCTCTAGCTGGTTTCAGAGAAAAGGTGGCAGTGGCAGATTATAATCTCACCACAATCTGTCAACACCTGAGAACACAGCTAACACAGTCTGCACTAAAATATGTTGCTGGCTGTTATGAACTTTAAACAAAATGTACTTTACTATTTTCAAGCAGATTAACATTGAAATAGGCTAAAAAAAAAAGCACAAAAAAGCACAGAAACTAATAGAGAAAGGTCTGTCTGAATATATATATATATATATATATATATATATATGCATACACTACCTATCTTTAAAAAAAAAACATTAAACATAAAGTAGTGTAAAAACTGAAGTTTTATAGAGAATCAAATACAAAATCATCTCATAAAAGAATTAATGTAATTCTGTGTTTCTGAATTTGCTTTTCTACTCACACAGTCATTTTTCAAAACTCTGATACAGTAACAAGACCTGATAACTATCTGGGGAAAAATCCAAACAGACAGAGATAGCTTGAGAAAAATGGCAGGAAATAAACATGCTGCTGTTATACTGTGCATTCCCAAATGCAGTGACTAGCTGTATTTCTGCAAGACCCTCAGTAAATTTCTTTGGTAGCCTCTTTAGAGTTGTTTGAGGAAGCAACATTGGCAAGTTGGAGGTTCTCCTGGACTGTCCCCTGTTTCTTGTCACGTGCTTCTCCCTCTGTGTGGAAACCAACCATCAACTGGTAAATCACTACGCCCATAATGGAACCAAGGAATGGGGCAAAAATAGGGACCAGGAACCAGCAGTCTCTAGCCCTGCGGGCAGACAGGATCAAACTTATTGCCAGATAAAAAGGGTTAACAAACAGAGATCAGTGGAAGGGCAATGTGAAGGAAAAATGTATAAAATCTGTCTACTTACGTGAAAACAGCACCCCCCCACCCAGACATAGAGGTGAAAAGACGTGGTCCAAAGTCTCTGGCAGGATTGACTGCATAGCCAGAATTAAAGCCCATGGACAATCCAATGACAAGAACCACAAATCCCACAGTGAAGGCTTCCAGCCCTTGGGGGATAGGGTTGTTGTAAGGATCCACAATGGCCAGAACACAAACTATGAGCGCTGTTGTGCCAATAATCTGTGTTGAGGAGGGGTACAAGTAAGAAGGAATAATGGGATATATCATTTATTATTTCAGAATTGAAATTATGTGTGTGATACATGTTTGAGTTTCAAAAGAGCACCTGATCAAAGAAACCATTGACAAGTGTGAGATGCCTCGCAGGGTAAGTTGAAAATATGCCAGCCGTGTTGTTAATGCTAGTAAAATTAAAACTTCCAGGACGGAGCAACAGAGCATCTAGAGGGATACAAACAATGAAATGTACCATGGATTTTTTTTTTTCTTTAAAAAGAACAAGATAATTCTGACTCACCACTGGAAGTCTTCACTTACCATAGTACATGCCAAAAATAATAGCGGCACCAAAAAAAGCACCAATTGTCTGAAAGAGGAAGTACATGGGAAACTTTCTCCAGCGCTCTCTTCCAAGCAGACACAAGGCAAAAGTTACTGCTGGGTTGAGATGGCCGCCTGCAAATGCAGATGTTGACATTATGTCAGTGTGTGCAGTCCATAATCACACAAAATTACAGCCTTGCCTAAAGTAAAGCCACACACACAAACACACACACGCACACCCATAGCTGATTATATCATACACTTCCATAAATCTGATTGATTACCTGACACTTGGCCACAGACCAAGATGCCTAACATGGCAGCAAAGCCAAAGGCAAAGTTGACAGTAAGGAACAAGCCATGGGAACCACCGCTCAACACCCGCTGGGCCACAGCACCACAGCCAAACATCTGAAGAAAGAGTAGAAAAGCAAGTTCAGCTGGATCCTAGTAAGTTACACAACAAAGTAGACAACATTATGGTTGTTTCTGTTGTTGAAACAGTTGATATACTGATATATTGACAGTTATATAATCATAGGTTTGACAAGATCCCAGGAACCAAAGGCTTGCAGCCCCAAACCATGACAGAGCCTGGACAGTATTTTACAGGTAGACATCCACATCGGTGCCTACCTATGCTTCCACCCTTACACTTAGACCCTTTCTCATGTGCCGGCTACGGATTTTTAGGCCTGTCACTTATTTTGTCCTCTATTTAACATACACTGCCAGGGCTGTGCAATATGACCAAAATCTCATTTCCCGATATAAGAATTCTATCCCGATAATGATATAAATCACAAAAATGTAACATTTTCTGTAAATTCGGTGAATCTCGGGCAGCTCGTCTTGCGGGAAGTGTTTCCTGCTGCGTGTCATGTAGCTGGAGTCGAGTGTTTTAACCGATGCATGAAACTATACATTTTTAGACATAAGTTGTAAAGTCCGCCGTTTTCTTTGTGAGTATTTATTACATGGCGTGCTGCGGGGAAAAGCCTGTTCTAACGTTTGAGTCTAAGGTTTATTTTTTTAGCACCTGGCGGCTCTTTTTTAATTCTCATCCGTAAATAATCTGCTCTTTCACGTGATTCAGTTTATTTTGAAAAGTCTCAACAGGATCTTGAGCTTTATTGTGAAAGGTTTATGTGGAACATAAACAAGCGGACGCGATGCTGTTACCGTCGTTGTTGCTAACCACAACGCATAAAAACAGGCGCTTGTCCTTCCGTAGTGTGGTTATATAAAATATAAGAGAAAGAGAGAACTTTAAGAAATTAATATAGCCACTACAGTGACCATAAAAACGATGAAAAAATATTGCCGTAAACAGTTTATTTTGCGACACCATGAAACAAACAATAGTGTAAAATGAAACGATAGACGTTTTTATATCGTCATCCGATATATATCGTTATATCAAACAGCCCTATACACTGCCCACATGCTCAGATATGACAAGATTTCAGCTCTTAGGGAATCACTTTATCTGTGCAAAAATATTATTTATGCCTGTAAAATTGTGTTCGCAAATGTATTTCTGTGATATGATTCATTTTCATGATTGATTGACTTTTGCACAATACCAGTTTCAGCTACCCAATAATGTTAATACTGACGTGTATCCCCTGTGCCATCAGTAGTGACACTATGTACTTCTCAAACCCAGGCGCATTGAGATTTGGACTTCCATATTACTCCTGTTTATTAAATAATGTGTGACGCTCTAAATGGCTTTTACTTTGAAATGACATAAAAATAAATATTTTATTTCATAAATACCCAATCAGTAATACAAACACCATTCACTAAAGTTTGCATTATGTGATTTATTGCAAATTGCGCCGAATTTAACACTGAAATTTGCCACGTCTAATGCCCGATATCTGAGGAGAATTTTTATAAACCTACAACTTCACCGACTCAAGCAGCCGAGGCCACTTTAAGCACTTGTCCAGGTGCATTATATGTAAACTGCCTTGAGCTCGTGTCAAGATGTTTTTATGCCGTGTCAGCCGACAGAAGCAAATAAAATGTTGGGACTTTCACTCCGGGCCTGATGTGGCTATGCGAATGACTATTAAGACTTCACATAGCCACATCAGGCCGTTCATCTGGTCCTCATCCTGAATGAATAGAGAGAAGAGACCCACCTATTCCTGATAGTAAAAAACATTTATTTTGTTTTATCATTTATTAATGTTGATGTGTTGTTTACAATTTTACTTTGTTTATTGTATTTTTAAAAAAAGAATCTTAAATGAACTTAACCAAGAGCCAGAAAGAGCAGAGAGCCAGCCAGTTTCCTTTTTACAGTGAGTTGATGAGATTGCAGTGTTTCATGGTTTTAGTCATATTTCTAATCAGAGATCGGATTATCATGGAAAAACTAAGAAATCCTGCAGCATCGTCATGCGGGGAAAAAACTGTAGCCCGAACTTGGCATAGTAATTTATAAGAATGTGGTAAGGATCTGACTGTTAAAGACCATTTGCATTCTCCTGTCCAGCTAATCAGAAATCCAGTTGATACACACAGATGTCAGCCTTTAAAAAACAAAACAAAAAAGAAGCAGTCCCTCTCTGGATAAATACCGTGTCTCACCTGCCTCTAACCAAGTCTAACCAGGTCCTATCAGTCCTATCCTATTTCAATTCTCTGTTAGTTACCTTTGAAACATGAGTAAAAACTGTGCTTCCATGTATTAATTTATTAATTACTCAGTGAATTGTTAGTGCATGTTTACTCTCTCACGCAGAACTACACACACACACACACACACACACACACACACACACACACATACACATACACACACACACACACACACACACACACACACACACACTTACTACAAGGATGAGCGTGCCAAGACACTCTGCTAAGGCTTGACGAAGCAGCAGGTTGCGGATCTGGAAGAAGCGGGACAGTTTACTCAGATACTCCTTTTGTCTGCCCATGTCTTCTTGTCACAGGTTGATGACTTTGAGAAATGACACAGAAACGCACACACAGCTTGTAGGGTCTCCTGAGTGCCTGTGAAGCTGAGGCGAGCTCTTAATACATACATAGACCTGGGCTGGGACAGAGGCAATCCTGAACTTGCACCCACCCTCTGTACCACGCCCCACTGTGTGTTTTGATTCACAGTCCTTCACCTTTTTTCTTACAGAGCCACTTTCTCTTCAACTTTCATGCAGATATACCAATGGACATAAACACAGTTCTTTGCTATAATTTGCTTCTTTTGTAGATGGTGCCAAATTAGAGCAGGATCCTTTATATCATGAGGTAATGACTTTCTTTCCTACTTTACAAATGATATCCAAGAAAGTTGATTCCATTCATCTGCACATGGTGCACACTTCTTCAATTTCAGTGGAGTGCAGGTTTCTCCTGAAGTCACTTAAGATTGACCTCATGGCCAGTTGTTAGTCAATAGTGCTAGTTTCGGTCCTTGTGCAATTGTGCTGTTTACAAGGCTGGGAAAAGATGCAGTCAGCTGAGACTGAAGAATTCAGTTCAATGAATGATGAAACGTTTCTCCCACGGAAAACGCCACGTGCAGATGAACAGAATCAACTTTCTGGGATTTTTCTTACCCAGTGATTAAGCACACGTCAAGACATTTCGAATAATATTTCATCCTCAACATATTTCCCTCATCAATAAAAAAATTGTTTAGCAAAACATAACTTAGTTGTATCTTCTAACTTAACCATAGTTTAGCTGCCAGCTCAACAGCCAAGAACTTATCAATGATGCTTCTTCTCTGACCTTCCAAAAGTGTCATAGGTTTTTCAGCTGATTATAAACAACTGTTGGTCAGTTTCCCTGTGCAAATGCTCATTGGTCACTTTACTAGGGATGTCTTTGCAACTGTTCTTTAATGCAAATAATCACACAATCGCAACTCAGTGTATTTAGACATGTAGACATGTTGAAGATGATCTGCCGAAGTTCAAACAGAGCATCAAAATAAGGAAGAAACACATTATTTAAGTGACTTTTAATCTGGTATGGTAATTCATGGCATGTCGGCCGGTCTTGAGATTTCCAACAGAACGATCACCAGGGTTTACACAGAATGGTCTGGAAAAGGAAAGTTGGCCAGCAAGTGTCAGTTCACTGGGTGAAAATGTCCCATTGATCCCAGAGGTTAGAGGAGACTAACAATCTGTTTTGAACTAATAGGAAAGAAAAATAACTCAAATTTTCACCCATCACAACCAGAATATGCAAAACAGCATCTGTGAATGCACAAGAAACTTTAAAGTAGATGAGCTACAGCTGCAGAGGACCACACCTGCCAGCTAAAAACAGGAAACTGAAGCTATAATTCATATGAGCTCATTAAAATGGGCAAGAGAGGATTAGATAGTCTTACAAGAAAATTCAGATCTATCTCACTTGTCTCAATATTCGCAAGCAACATAGATCCTCAGACAAGTTGCCTCTCCATCTATTTTCTGTGTATTCATCTTAACAAACCAATCTCCATTTTTTTAAACGAGCATAGCCTAAACTGTATAGACTTCAAATACTGGATCTTAAAATATCCATTTAGATAAATGGTCATGTTTTCATATTTTGGATTTGTAAGAGCATGCACACATATCTGTAATTCACACCTATTTACAACCAGTACCAGATCATTCTCTTTCTGTCTGTCACCTTATTTTGTCTGGCATATTCTTTTGTTCATTCATCATACCTCATTTGTCTGGCTTAAGTGGAGGTGTGAGATTATTTCTACTTAAGACCACAACTATACCGGTATTAGCATGGATCCGTGTATAGTACTTAACCTGAATTCAACTGAGGACTGCTAGGCAAATGTGCATAGGTATACGGGTACTTGCTGCACAGAAAAGTTACACATTTAAAATCTCACAATCATGTCAACATCCTAAAAACATTTTGAAAAAGCACTTTTTGGCATGAGTCTGAGTCATTCCAGTTAGGCATCAAATCATAGATGCTGCACAATAGTATTGCACAACATTTAATAATGAACTGTCATGCCACAACCTTTGTGGTGCAATCAAGAGCAGCTTTTAGTTTTACAGGTTTGTTGGGTCTTCCACGAAAGTGTAACGGCATTTTGGTGTAGTGGAAATGCCGCGCAACAGTTTAGTGACAAAATGTAATTAGTCACTAGTGCAGATAAGATTTCTGGTTCCTCTGAAATTGACACAAATGGTGCTATCAAGTGCTAGTGCACAGATTTCAATAAAAGGATGGGGAACGGAGTTGTCTGGCACCGCTGTCTACTATACCCATTTTCTAGTGTTTAGTGGATGGTTGGTTAGATGTCAGTGGCCACTGACAGTCATAAGCAGGCACAGGCGTTATTGTTCAAGACCTTTATAAAAGCTCCTTTTCTGTAAATTTAGAAAAAGGCACAAGATAAACTATTCGCAGAAAGAATTACACGTACAGATTATATCTTGTATAAAGTTAGATGTAGGCTTTAAAAAAGCATAACTTACTGTTGGTTAGTTTTTGGCTTAGTTTTTTTACTTTTAAATCTTTTCACTTCAATTTCCCAGCTCAAACCCTACTTAGAAGGCCGTTTTGGAGCCGTATGGTTTTAAACAACTTTTCTTGGAAGAGCTTAGTTCAGAAACAAGACAGTAAAACATGAGCTAACTTGCTGAAATGAGAAGTTTTTGCACTGAAATCAGTAGTGGGTGGATTAGTAGAAAAGGCACAAAAAGAACTTCCAGATTTTTAAATTCTACACGTTTCTCTGAATAGAACAGATTAATGTTAAAAAGAAATAATGTGTACGTAAGAATTCTGTGCACTTACATTAATTATGGTTGTTCAAGCTGCCAGATTTGGGGTTTTTTTTCAAGAAGCATGATGATTGATGTTAATGTTCTTGGTTTATTTACAGAGTCCAGCTATTAATCTGACATCAACTGGTTATGTATAGCTAATAGTTTTTTACAATGCTAAGTGTATTTGATTACCATGTGTTCGACAATTATGTTATGCTAAAATAAAGTGTGTTTACTTAGTCAACCCAGAGCTGTAGTGGTTTGATAAATAAATCATAATTTTTTAACTTTAATCTCACTATATGCTCTTTACATGAGCCAGCAGTCTAGAATGTATCTCTTGCAAAATGTCAGAACAAAATGCCCTTTAAAATTTTGATGGGACTTGAATACAAACAGTGGGATCAAACATCTTGTAACATCTCATATGTACGTTTTGGCAAGAGGGAAATGCAAAAAGAATATTACAGCATGTATGCCTTGAGCAAAAATAAAGTCTGGCTAACCCACTATTTAAAGTGTTAATCTGTACCATACAATTATGCATATAATAAAAGAAACAGAGCGAGAGAGAGAAAGAGAAAGAGACATGAGCAAAGAAGACAAACACAGGTAAGTATTCCTACATGTCACAACATGCAATAATTGAAAAAGCTTTTCCTGGAAATAACACTGTCTTCCAGCTGCAGTTCTTGGAATAACTCTTAAAGAATAGCTCAAATGGGTTGCAGGGTAGGCCCAAAGACTACATTAGTCTAAATCACATAGCTGTTTAAAGTTCAGAGTTCAGTATTCCAACACCAATCCTTGGGAATTTGATTGGCATCTCAGGGTTTGAGAAGACATGTTCTAAGGTCATTAATCCTTTAGTCCATGAGAGTGTCATTTGCAGCCTTGGGGACATATATTCAACCTCTGAAAAAGTGTTTCTCAAAAGAGCCATTGTTGCTTTTGATGATATAGAATATTAACAGTAACGAGGGGCCCAAAGTTGAAAAGCCAGACTTGTTCTTACCTTTACAATATTATAATGTATAAATGAGACACCACAGTGACAAACAAAGTATCATAAAATCACCCCAAAAACACAACAGGGTGGGGATCGATTTAACCATGGCCAGTAACAAAAAAGCAACGTTTTACTCTCTACTGTCCACAGACATTTACAGGTGTTGCTATGTAAAAGGAAAACAAAACAAGTGCACTTAAAAGGCTCAAAAAAGGGAGTATCTTATGAACACATGTTATAACTTGACAATTGCTCAGTCTGAGAGTCTGCTTCTAGGAATTCTCTTCTTATGCGTTTCTAAGAACCAAGTCTCTTTCTTTGACAGGGTGTTGGCTCCAGCTCCGTGACAGTTTTCGGAATGGGTTGGTTAAATCAAAAGCGTACTTAGATACAAACAGCACAGCAGCTGATGGTGCAAAGTAATCCAAATTTTGCAACTGTCCAGCCTTGAATGCTAATGTCTTCATGGTTTTGATTAGCATCTTTGGTTTTGATAACACACATTCCCACAGTTTCTATAACAGATGCTTGACTAAAGATTGTCTGTGGCCAAATGAGATTCAACAGAACACTTGCAATGCTCATAGAGCATTCCACCAAATGTTAGTTTAGTTTTTTAATTATGTAGATCTCCTGAGAAATAAAAACTTCTATTTATGAAGCAGAAATGAAGACAAACCACCACCCTGCCATGTACCTTTTCCTCCACAGAAAAATCTACAAAAACCATAAAAAATATAAAAGTAAAATGCAACGCTGTTGGGAAAAGACCAAAAAATAAACGGTGCAGAAAAATGTTAATCTGGTGATAAAGCGCACAGACCCATAAAATAAACATCTATGTTCCAGTAGATTTAATCAGTGGTGGCCACATGTTAAAGCTCTGAATTCTCTGAACCGAATCAACATTAAAACGTATTGTCCCACAGGAGACAAGGGAATAACTTTAGTTTGTCAGTAAATCAAAGTTTAAAAAATGTAATTGATTCAACAGGTATTCTTGGTGTTCTAGTATCTATCCATTCTCTTCCCCATGCAGAGCCTATTTCAACTACCACAGGGCAATAGGTGGGGTGCACCCTGGACAGATTCCAGAAAAAAAAAACATAGACGCTTCTCCTCCTCTGAGGGTGAATATTGTACACACCTGTATAAAAAGAATATTGTATTTAAGCAACAGTTGACGTAAATTTAATTTCATATAAATTTCATATTAAATGTATCATTATATAACAGTATTTGTATTTACATTGCATGTACATGACATGCAATGTACAGGTGTGTACAAACAGGTACTCAGAGACACACGCTATCTTGGTTGGCTGCTTCCTCTAAACATATCATGCATTATCAGTCTTGTATGTTGCTCAGTAACATCCATCCATCCATTTTCTTCCACTTATCCGGGGCCCGGTCACGGGGACAGCATCCCAAGCAGAGAAGCCCAGACCTCCCTCTCCCCAGCCACCTCCTCCAGCTTATCCAGGGGAATACCAAGGCGTTCCCAGGCAAGCCGAGAGATATAATCTCTCTAGCGTGTCCTGGGTCTGCCCTGGGGCCTCCTACCGATGGGACATGCCCGGAAAACCTCGCCCAGGAGGCGACCAAAGGGCATCCTTGTCGGATGCCCTAACCACCTAAACTGGCTCCTTTCAATGTGGAGGAGCAGCGGCTCTCCCGGTTGGCTGAACTCTAAAGGAGAGACCAGCCACCCTTCGGAGGAAGCCCATTTCCGCCGCTTGCATTCGCGTTCTCGTTCTTTCGGTCACTACCCACAGCTTGTGACCACAGGTGAGGGTAGGGGCATAGACCGACCGGTAAATTGAGAGCTTCGCTTTTACACTCAGCTCTCTCTTCACCACAACAGACCGGTACAGCGTCCGCATCACTGCAGCCGCTGCAACATTCCACACATCTCCTCTACACATCACTCACTCACTTGGACACTAGAAGGGGGAATTATGTTAAAATGCTCTTCATAGACTACAGCTCTGCATTTAACACCATAATTCCCTCCACACTCACCACCAAGCTGGAGCATCTGGGACTCAGCTCATCTATGTGTCAGTGGATCTCCAACTTCCTAACTGGCAGACCACAGGCAGTAAGGATGGGCGGACATGTCTCAGCCTCCACCACTCTCAGCACTGGAGCCCCCCAGGGGTGTGTTCTGAGCCCCCTGCTGTACTCTTTGTACACATATGACATCTGCTGCTCGTGGTGGGCCTGATCTCTGATAACAACGAGACGGCCTACCTGAAGGAGATTAGGAATCTGGAGAACTGGTGCCAGAGGAACAACCTCCTTCTAAACGTCAGTAAGACGAAGGAGCTGATAGTGGGCTTCAGCACTAAGCAGGAGAGGAACTACCAGACCCCTGTCATCAATAAGTGCCCAGTGGAGAGAGTGGACAGCTTCAAATACCTCGGAGTTCACATCACGCAGGACCTGTCATGGTCCTGTCACATCAACACCATGGTGAAAAAGGCCCGTCAGCGTCTCTACCACCTCAGACGCTTGAGAGACTTCCAACTGCCCTCCAAGGTGCTCAGGAACTTTTACTCGTGCACCATAGAGAGCATCCTGACGGGAAACATCTTAACCTGGTTCGGGAACAGCACCATGCAGGACAGACGAGCTCTACAGAGGGTTGTGCGATCAGCTGAGCGCACCATCCGCTCCGAGCTCCCTGACCTGCACTCAATCTACAGCAGGCGGTGCTGGACCAAGGCCAGGAAGATCGTGAAGGACCTCAGCCATCCCAACAACAGACTGTTCTCTCTGTTGAGGTCAGGAAAGCGATTCCGCTCCCTGAAGACCAACACAGAGAGACTGAGGAGGAGCTTCTTCCCGCAGGCGATACGGTCTCTCAATCACACCAACACACAGTCCTGACCCACACATACAGTTCTTACACACACTGGACATTCTGGACATTGTTTTCACTTCATCACTTAAATCACTTTAAGCATATTTGCACTGCACAAGACATAATGTGGATTGCACAACACTGGACATTATATTCTTCATTTCCAGTTAATACTTGTACAGCTGCTGTTATTGTGTATATATTTATTTAGATTTCTTCATACATTCTTATATAGTTCTATATTGTGTATTTTGTTGTACAGTTATTTTATTTTCAACTTTAATTTACATATTTTATCTTATTCTTTCCCAGTTAAATTTACCCTTTTTAATTTTTCATATTTATTTCCTATCTTATTCATAGCCTTTTCCTTTTTTTGTTTTCTTTAGGTCACGAGCAGTTGTCCAAGCATTTCACTACATATCGTACTGTGTATGACTGTGTACGTGACAAATAAAATTTGAATTTGAATTTGACATTCAATATTTATAATTTACTGTTACTTGTGCTTATGTTGGCTGTTGCTGTGGTTTGCCTCTTGTGATGTTTTCTTTTTTCTTGTTTTTTTTCAGCAGGTGATTAAACAGATTTTCAGTGTCCTTTCTCTCTGTCTCTCTTCTCCTCTAGTTTTCTTTCTCTCTCCGTCGTTAACTCAGTTCCCAATTTCTTTCTCTTTCCTGTCCCCCAGCCCAGTCCATTCTGACTGCAAAAATGTAAAAGTTAAATAAATAAATAAATAAATAATAAAGATCGATTAAACTATGACAACAAAATCCACCAGTATACCAAAAGCTGTAATGATCCACTCAAGAAAATAAATCTGTTGGACATTTGTCTTTGCCTTCAGACAGTAATTCTGATTGCTACAGTGCTGGACAGGCAAAAAAAAAAAAAGAAAAGAAAGAAAGAAATTAAACTTGATTAGACCTCTCGTCTGTGTGTGTGGGTCAGTAACAAGAAAAATAATACAGTTTGTCATATACATGCAATGTAAATACAAATACAGTTATAAAATTATACATTAAATATGAAATTTATATGAAATTAAATTTACATCAACTGTTGCTTAAATACAATATTCACCACAATAATATAACTAAATCAGAACTTCCTGCTTAAGCTGAACAAAATAAACCAACTCCAATCAATAAGGTGCCACTTATATTTATTTATTTATTTAATTATTAATAAGGAACTCCATTAGCTTCCACAACAGTGGTTGCTAATCTTTCTGGGACCCAAGCCATCAAATATAATCCAATAAAACATTATGGTAGCTAAACACCATTGCCAGAGATGCCAACAGGATCAACAAACTAATTCACAAGGCTTTAACCATTATTGGCCAGAGTCAAAGAGGAATAGGAAGTCACTGCAAAAACTGCTCTCAATCATAGAAAATACATCCCATCCACTCCACTTCATGCTGCTGTGAAAACAGAGTTCATTCTCCCTCAGGCTTAACCTGGCTGTAATAAGGAATGCTTCAGGAACTCATTCCTGCTTTTTTCTGGGAAACTGTACAATGATTCTTCTGTCTGTACCATACCTTATTGCAGCTGTTTTAGATTTATCTGCACAAAATATCTATTTGTGCAATTTGCTCTTCTCTCTGGCACAATCTCAGCACCTTACTATACATCTCTGAAATGGTATTACCAAGCTGGTGCTATTCAGTTTAAGTCTGTTCCACACTAAGTGAGCCTGTGGCACTTTCACTTTCACTTTAGCTATGTTGTTTATGTGCTATGGACTGCACTATTTTTATTCTTTATTCTCCTGCTATAAAACTATCATTGTCCTGGTAACATTTAAACTGATATGTTCTGTATTTATTCAACCAGAAATGATAAGTCTCTTAAAACATGCAGCACATGTTCCTGCATGCCATAATATCCAAGAATGTGTGTTTTTCTCAGAAAAAGAAATGCCTTCTAGCTGCAGGTCTTTGAATACCTGTAATGTGAACATTGGTTCAAGAGGGCAGGGCTCAAAGGTACATTATAAAAAACAGCACAGCTGTCTCCTTTGCAGAGCAATTCAATATTCCAAAAACTGACATGTGGTATGTGATTGGCATTGCAGGGTTTGAAAAGACATGTTCCCCTGCTACATGTTTTTTTCCTTCTTATCCTGGGATAAAGTATCATTTGCAGCCAGGAGAACATATAATTCTGGATAACAGTTTCTCAAAAGAGCCATTGTATGGTTGTTGATAGTATGTAAAAGTGCAAACTTAATGCTCATTAACATTAACAGTGGGCCAAAATTGGAAAGACGTGTTATTACCATTACAATATTATAATGTACGAATGTAATGCCATAAAATGACAAAAGAAATTGCAAAATAATACCACACAACTCTGAAAGGATAGGGGTCACATCAACTATAGCATCAATCAATAGCCAGTAACATTAATTTAGCTTTGAAGAGGGAAAAAGGTTTCACACTAATGTAGAAGTACAGAGTGGGCCATTTATATGGATACACCGTAATAACATGGGAATGGTTGGTGATATTAAAGTCCTGTTTGTGGCACATTAGTATATGTGAGGGGGCAAACTCCTCAAGATGGGTGGTGACCATGGTGGCCATTTAGAAGTCGGCCATCTTGGACACAACTTTTGTTTTTTCAATAGGAAGAGGGCCATGTGACACATCAATCTTATTGGTAATGTCACAAGAAAAACAATGGTGTGCTTGGTTTCAACGTAACTTTATTC
>NW_005187407.1:7247706-7255002 GCF_000239375.1 Pundamilia nyererei
AGAAACTTGTAAATAATTCATGAAAGAATAAAGTTACGTTGAAACCAAGCACACCATTGTTTTTCTTGTGACATTACCAATAAGTTTGATGTGTCACATGGCCCCCTTCCTACTGAAAAAACAAAAGTTGTATCCAAGATGGACGACTTCTAAATGGCCACCATGGTCACCGCCCATCTTGAGGAGTTTGCCCCCTCACATATACTAATGTGCCACAAACAGGACTTTAATATCACCAACCATTCCCATTTTATTATGGTGTATCCATATAAATGGCCCACCCTGTAGATTCACTAATTGTGGTATGTAAAATAAAAACATTTATTTCTCAAAGGGGAGTACCTCATTTCTACATGCTGTAGATTGACAGCACCTCCTTCTGAGAGTGTCTTTCTAAGAACTGTTGTTGATGTATTTTATAGCTTTAGGGAACACCCCAAAGGTGTACTTTAATGGATCAGGTTAGGTTCAAAGCATACTTAAAGTTCAAATGACACAATAACTGACAGTTCAACATCCTGCAGATGTTCCAAGACTCTCTGTCTTTCAAAGATTCAAAGACATCTTCTTTTTTTCTTTTCTTTTTTTTTTTGTGAGCTGTCCAAGTTTATTTCTGACTCGTACATACAAGCAAAGCTAACATATCACAACGTTATGGTCAAAAAACTGCCACAGCGCACATTTTCCTTTTTTTTTTCTTTTTTTTTTTTAACAGTAGATACTTTTTTTAATTCCACGTGTTGAGAATGAAAAAAGAAAACAAGCAGAAGAAAATGAGAGCAATAGAATAAACAACATCACGATGATATATGGGAATACAACAGTAAATACTAAATATTAAACATTATTGTGCAGCACGTAAGATCGACAGCGCACAGTGTGCTTTGAGGTAGGAGACAAAAAGGGTGTAGTTTGTGTGTGTGAGCACCCGTGTGTACACCTGTGAGCATGAACGCGCTTGTTTTTAAAAGGTTCCTTCATGTAATAATCTGCTAGAGGGTGTGGGGAGCCACAGCCCAGTCCTCCAGGGCATGAAGCAGGTATGGAGGAGATCAAAACTCCAGACATCCAGAGGCCCCCAGAACACAAGAGACCAAGGAAGACCAACAGAGGGGCAACCACGCCACTATCCCAGAAAGAGCTGAGGAGAGCCCCAGATGAGGGCTCACTCAGCAGCCGCGGAGCAGAAGCCAGGGGGAGTTGCAGTGACGTGCCCGTGAGCTCCGCTGGCAGCCAGCTGTGCCAGAGTGACCGGCCCCAGGCCGAGAGGCTGAGGGCACCCCACCCCCGAAGCGGCCCGAGCGAGCCCCAGGCTCCAGGCCCCGATAAGCAGCCACCAAGGAGTGAGCCTGGACGCCCATCCCCGGACACAAAGAACCACCAATGCACCGATGTCTGAGGGCATCTGCCACTGGTAGGGGAAGTGGTGGGGGAGATAGGCCTCCATACCTTGGAGGACCAAAGACATCTTCAGGTCTGTGACTGGCATCTCTGATAGTTTCTTCCTGTTACCTTCTCAATAGATCACTGGATGAAGACTTTGTCTACGGCCTGGAAAATGTACACTCTCAAAAATAAATTCGAAGCTTGCAATTGCTCAACAATTTTATTGATGTAAATATCAAGAGAAATGTTAGATTGCATCTACTTACCAGTAGTTCAGGTCAAAATGTTTTTTATTACAGATTATTATTTGAGCTTCAACCAGTACTAATCAGTTAAAATACAGGGCCTGGACTTCAGTGTGGGAGTCTACTGGCAACCACTGGCCAGTATATAGTTGCAGTAAAAAACAAAGAAAAGAAAAAAAGCCACGCACTTAAATGTATAGCCTGCTCGAACCTCTATAGAGAGCTAAATATGATTTTAGTTTTATTATCTGCCATAGTCGGAATTAGTGTGTAGCCTTTTTGTGGCCAAAAATCTGACAACAAATCAGGTAAGTATACAAAATGACCGTTAAGTGATTTAACAGAGACCACGCAGGTCGTCACAAAATGCATAAGCCACAAGCCCTGGCAAGTGTTTCACCTCTAGAACCTTACTGTCACGATCCTGGGTCATATGACCCAGTGTTTTGAGTTTTAGTTCTTTTGATGTTTATAGTGTATGTTTAAGCTTATTAAGTTTCCTATATTCATTTGCTTATTAGTTCCCCCTTGTGTTTTCAACCCCTGTGAAGTCTCCCTTGCCCTTCGTGTGTTTCATGTCTGTGGGTCTTATGTTGTCAGGTCTGCGTCTCATTATATTTCCTGTTTTATTTTGAAGGGGTCCTGTGTTCCTATGTTCAATGTTTTTAGTGTTACTCTCTCCTTGTGACGTCGTTATGTTCATGTGTGTCAGCTGTTTCTCCATGTGTTCCCACTTCCCTCATTATCCTCCTGTGTGTATTTAGTCCGTGTGCTTTCAGTCATTCTTTGTCAGGTTGTCTGCTCGTCCATGTCACAACTTCAGGTATCTATGTCAGTTCACCATGTTTAAGGTTTTTTCCATGTTTAGTTTTAGTTCACCAAGTTTAGGTTATTGTTTAGTTTCACCAATGCCCTTTTATTTGTACCCTTTTTGCTAGCCTCAATAAACGGCTTGTTTTTTGTTAAATCCACGCCACGTTCAGTTTTTGGAGTCTGCGTTTTGGGTCCTTTTTGTCAACACATACAGTCTGCCCTCGCCGGACTGTGACACTTACATCTCCAGCATACATAGAACCACTTATGCAACAATTAAATATTCTTTAAGATAAAATGCAGCTCTCTCCTAAGGATAGCACTGCAAGAAGGCTTTCTCATCCTAAATATGTGAACAATAATTACATACACCAAGTCAATTTCATTTTTATACTACATTTAAAAGTGCAGTTGGCAGTTTTACATTAACTGTATCCAAAGAAAAAGCAAAACACAGACAAGCATACAAAAATGAAAACCAAGCAAAAAGCACAACAATGATAAACAGCATGAAAATTGTGGGATAAAATTATAAAAGGAAAAAATGAAAAACAAACACGGATAAAATCTAACAATAGAAAATAAATAAAGCAGTTACAATACAGTGTTATACATATTTTGATATGAAGTTATCTTTATTGCTACCAATTGTTTCAACTACACTATCAATTATGAGGCAAATGTCTGCATATCCTGGGAAATTACTGACATAAACAACTGTCTGATGATGCTGTTATAAAACCTATTGACAACAGTCAAGCAACAAAGATCAGACATGGGTACAATGTAGCAAAGACAAAAAGAATAACTGTAAAAGTAAAATTCACAGCAAATTTAAGCACTAATTAGTTACCTGCAGACGCATGCTTCTGAAAAAAGAAATGAAAAAAGCACACACACCGCTAGCTCTAATTAATAATGCCACACTGCACTTTTTATTCCCTTTACAAACTAATTGTCATGAGTTATGTATTGCTTTTTTCATACAACTTAAGAATCCAGGAGCTGCATTTTGAATCATTTACAGTGGAGAAAGATGATATACTATACCTCCCAAATCTAGGCAAAAACAACGACCACAGAGGAATCGTTGGATCAACAAAAAAAATATAATAAGAGACTCAAAGACCTCTTTTGAGATCAGAGATTGCAGTATGAATCAAAGAACTGTCTGCACTGTTACATTTGGTCATGCTGGACTTCTGCTGCCATCAACAGGTGAAATCTGGGCTCAATGACATGATTTAATTCCACTTTCTTTTCTTTCAGATACTTTAAAAGTTACCGTTTGAGGAATAGCCTCTGACCAATTTGGTTTTCACCATAACAGTTATTTTTAAGGTGTCACTTACTGCTCACATTTAGTTTATTAATTTGCTCAGTTACCAGTTCAGGGGAAAGAGATGGTTCTCCCTGTTGAAATTGAGGCGTAGCAGGAGGGTATGCAGGTACTGAAGGTGATGTGAATCCTGGAACTGAAAACCCGTATGGAGCAGCACCTTGTGGCCACTGGTTAAAATTGCCACTTGTTATGTTTGCATGCTGAGCGGGATCCAGTGAGGGACAAGCACCTGATCCAGTGGGGAAGGCAAGGGAAGGGTAGTTGCTGTAACTTGGAGCCCAGGCTCTCCCGGGTGGGTAAGGGCCCACAGGCTCCCCAGGCTGAATGGCTGCAAATCTGTAAGGAATGATGACCAGTGGAAACACCACCTCTGGGTCAAAGGCAAAACTAATGTCTAGATATACCTGGAAAAAGTCAGAGATTTAGAATCAAATCAGACTAAAGTAACCATCAAATTAAAAGTGCAATTTATAAAACTACCAATTTTACTTTTTTAATTTGACATATAATTATTATTTGTTATGCTTTTTTATGCAGCGTCTTATCTTCATAGTAGTTATTAATTATTTAAGAGGTTAAGACACACATTTTCTTTATCTATTATTTACCTACAAACATTTACAACCAAAGTTCACCATGAAATCCCTATGACATAGTTTTATACCTTTAACTGATATTCAACTGAGATGATATCACAGTTACGGAGGGTGGCGATGGCATCACTAGGAATCTTCAACTGGCGGGAGGCAGTTTGCTCTGAGTTTGGACGGATAGTGTCCCCGACCTCTTTGAACAGAGTCTCATCACAGGTTTTAGTCTTGCCATCGCATCTGTACACTATTTTCTGCTGAAGTTTGAATTTGGGTTCTATGTTCTTGGAGGAAGAGTTACAGATTTTGGCAACAACAGATAAAGTTTCACCTGTCAATAGCAAATGTTAACAATGAGCTTAATTTTTAAATCTATTCACATTTTATTTTGTAAGTTGCAGATATTTTACCTGGAAAACAAACTCCTCTGCTAATGGTAGCAGACATTTGAACCTGTCCCTTAGAGAAAACACCGACGTCTTTACTCACTGAACTAGATTGTGGACACTGTAAAGAACCAGACAGACTTTTTTTTTTTCAGATCAACTCAATTGTAATTCAGATGTCAAATTTATAACACATCATTGTAGTGTTTACCATTACTTGAGGAGTGTTTAGAAATGCCTTAGAAACAAACTTGATCTCTTTTTGTACTGCAGAAGGCAAATGCCAGCTCCGACATATCTTTGCTTCAACCACATAGACAATTTTTCCATGTTTCCCCTGGAAGGACGAAGGCATGTTCCTAAAAAAACAGAATCTAGTTATTTGTAAAAGCAAACTACAGCACGGTATTAATGCATGAAGCCAGAAATTCCCACATACCCCTCTGGGATTTTAAGCCTGAATTTAAAAGTGTGGGCCCCTTGGGGGATAGAGATAGAGATATTATAGAGGTGATAGTAAGCTGATTTTGTTATTGTCTTAATGTGTTTTTCTAAGTTTAGGTCTGCATCCATCACTACACCCAAATTTCTCGCCTGGTCTGTGGTTTTTAGATGTATAGATTGAAGTTCTCTGGTGACCTGTAATCGTTTTTCTTTGGCGCCAAAGACTATTACCTCAGTTTTGTTTTTGTTTAGCTGGAGAAAATTTTGGCACAACCAGTCATTAATTTCCTCAATGCAAGACCAAGAGCCTGTACAGGGCCTCGGTCTCCTGGTGACATTGTGATATATATTTGTGTGTCATCTGCATAGCTATGATAGTTTATTTTGTTGTTCTTTATAATCTGTGCCAGTGGGAGCATGTAAATGTTAAACAGAGGGGGTCCCAAGATGGAACCTTGGGGAACTCCACATGTGATACTTGTCTGCTCAGATGTGAAGTTACCTATTGATACAAAGTATTTCCTGTTTTCTAAGTATGTTTTGAACCAGTTTAGTACAGTTCCTAAAAGACCTGCCCAGTTCTCCAGTCGTTTGAGTAATATGTTGTGGTCAACTGTATCAAATGCTGCACTGAGATCCAGTAAAACTAAGACTGACATTTTTCCACTGTCTGTATTCAGACATATGTCATTAAACACTTTGGTCAGAGCAGTTTCAGTGCTGTGGTTCTGTCTAAAACCTGACTGGAAGGCATCATAGCAGTTATTCTGTTTTAAGAAGTAATTGAGCTGTTGAGAAACTGCTTTTTCAATGATCTTACTTAAAAATGGGAGATTTGAGATCGGCCTGTAGTTGTTCATTTGTGTCTTGTCAAGAGTGTCCTTTTTCAGTATAGGTTTTATTACAGCAGTTTTTAGTGGTTCTGGAAACACACCTGACATTAAAGAAAAGTTGACGATCTGTAACAGGTCTGACTCCAAAGTCTTTGAGACCTTTTTGAAAAAACTTGTTGGCAGGACATCTAAACAGCAAGAGGAGGAGTTCAGTTGACCTAAGATGTCATCCAGGTCTTTGCTGTTAATAGGGTGAAACTGTTTCATGGTGTTTAAACTGTTTTTCGGTGGACACAGTACATATCCTGGATCTGCTGTTGATGTACCAATTGCTTGTCTAATCTTTTGGATTTTTTCTGTGAAGAATTTGGCAAAGTCATTGCAGGCCATGGTTGAATGAAGTTCAGCTGGCACTGGCACAGGAGGGTTTGTTAGCCTGTCAACTGTGGAAAATAAGACCCGAGCATTATGACTGTTTTTAGTGATGATGTCAGAGAAGTAGGACCTCCTTGCACTCCTCAGTTGTAAATTATAATTGTGAAGTTTCTCTTTATAGATGTCATAGTGAACCTGGAGGTTTGTTTTTCTCCATCTGCGCTCAGCTTTCCTACACTTTCTTTTTTCATTTTTCACTAGTGTGGAGTTTCTACATGGAGACTTTTTCCTTCCAGAGATAACCTTCACCTTAATGGGAGCAATTGTATCCATTACATTTAACATTTTTAAATTGAAGCTATTGACGAGCTCATTGACTGAACCTCTGGACAGGTCAGGTGTTAATGGGAAGACCTGGTTAAAGATCTCACTACTGTGTTCAGTTATACACCGTTTTGTGATCACTGCTGTTGATATATTCGTGTGGGCTGAGATTTTACTTTCAAAGAAAACACAGTAATGATCAGACAGGCCCACATCAGACACAGTAATGTTTGAAATGCTCAGGCCCTTGGATATCAGTAGGTCAAGAGTGTGTCCTCTATTATGTGTGGCCTCTGTTACATGCTGAGTCAGCCCAAAGTTGCCCAGAGTGTTGCTCAGATCTTTAGTCCCTTTGTCCCGAGGGTTGTCCACATGGATGTTAAAATCCCCAACAATAATTACACAGTCGAAATCAACACAGATCACAGACAGCAGTTCACTGAGGTCATTAAACAAGTCTGTGCAGTATTTGGGAGGCCTGTAAACAGTAAGAAACACAACTTTGGATGGGGCCTTCAGCTGTAAAGCCACATATTCAAAAGACTGAAAACTTCCAGG
>NW_005187407.1:7260882-7265922 GCF_000239375.1 Pundamilia nyererei
GGCTTTGATCCTACTGCTTGAACTAAGACTGTACAAATTTAAGAAACACAATGGCAACATTCAACAATTAGACTTAACACCACCCGCTGTGTGATGGCCCTCCTCAAGGACCCGCCCATGCAAGGGAAATATGTTGCCGTTAAGGACCTACTACTGCGGCGATACACCCTCTCCGGTGCGGAGCGAGCCAAGAAACTTCTCTCCCTCTCCAGGCTGGGCGGAGGCATGGCTCATTAACTCATGGAAAACATGTTGTCCTTGCTCGGTTCGGACGACGGGCTATTCCTCGCCCTCGCCCTTCGGTCCTCACAGACGGGCCTCGTGCTGGAAGACATGCCGGTGTGGGATGGCAGTCCACGTTTGCTGTGCGACGTGTCTTCCCTTTCGTGGAGCAGTCGTGTTTTGACTCCATCCATGCTTTCTCTTATCTGGGCTTACGGGCTTCGGTCAAGATGGTCACGGACAAGTTTATTTGGCCGGGCCTGCGGAAAGTGGTAAAGAGTTGGGCTGCTGCGTGCATTCTGTGCCAACACTCGAAGGTCCAGATGCACACTCAGCCACCCCTCAAACCTTTCTGCGTACCTGGTAGGTGTTTCGACCATGTGCACGTCAGACCGCTTCCACGGTCGCAGGGTTTCACACATCTTTTGACTGGGGTGAATTGCATCACCAGGTGGCCGGAAGTGGTTCACCTGGCTTCCATGACAGCGGAGGTGGTGGCCAGGGCATTGGTGTCCACGTGGGTTTTGCGTTTTGGTACCCCCCCCTCCCCCCATTGACATTACCTTGGACAGAGGCCCTCAGTTCGTATCGGAACTATGGTCCACCATGGCTGCCGGAGGGTCAAGGTCCACCGCACCACGATGTACCACCCATAGGCTAATGGGATGTGCGAGCACTTTCTCCGTGCTTCCTTAACGAGTGGTAACTGGGTCGACCGTCTGCCTTGGGTTTTGTTGGGGTTGCGCAGTGCGGTCAAGAAGGACATCAGGGTTTCTGCTGCTAAACTGGTCCTTGGCCAACCCCTCTGTGTCCCCGGGGAATTTTTGCCTGAGGGACCTCCCCCCCATGTTTTGATGTCTCAGTGCCGGGTGTCCGCTCCCCTGGAGGCCCCTTTTCGGTCCCTGGCCCTGTGCACCACTGCCTGCCAGACGTCTTTTTTCTGCGGTTGTTGGAATCTTCTTTTTTTTGTTTTTATTCTGCATGACGCCCATCATCCCCTCTTGCGTCCGCTTTACGACAGCCTGTTTCGGGTTATTGAACCAGGTTCCAAGCTTTTTCTTTTGGATTTTTTGGGCCGGCAGGAGGTAGTTTCAGTGGACCGACTTAAGCCTGCACACATTCTGTAGGATGCTCCTGTGGTCCCAGCCCGGGCCCCCTGCCATGGCCACCCACCTGCTGCCGGAACATTATAGAGATATTCATGAAAACTTGATGTTTTTTCAAGTTTTTTTGTTTCTTTTCTCTTGTTATTTCATTTATATTTATGTCATTTATATGAATAAATAAATACATTTTCTATCTATCTATCTAGTTATCTATCTGTCATGGATTTTTTTGACCTTTCTCGAAGCGTGGCCGTTGTGAGAACCGTGAGGAATTGCCACAGGGACATGTTAGACATGTTTTGGCCATCACAGATGTTCCAAGAATTGTAATCGTCCTGAGAGGGAGGGGGTCGGTGGACAGTTCATGATTGAAAGAGGAGTGAAAGAAGCCATCTATGTCCACTGTGAACGACCATCTTTGAACAGAGGCAGTGGTTTACGACACAAAACTGTCTGCCATCTATAATCCAGTTCTGAGATCTTTTCCCGGACGCCTTAACACCCACACACATCCTGGCCCGTTTGACCTCATGAAATCACATGATAGGGTGGGGCTAGGTTTCACAGCGGGTTCACCCGTAACCCTTGGCTGATTGTGACCTACTCCCGTTTTCACACCTTGGCTCATGTGATCAGGTAGAGGAGCAACAGGGGGCTTTTTGACCCCCTTGGGGGGACTCTCCTCTAGGACTTAAATCTGGGAATCTCCACCATTTGACTGAACTGAACTGAAGAAGCCTCTCAGATGAGAGGTGAAACATCTTGAAGCAACTTAGAGACATCCAGTCCAAACTTCTTTCCAAGCTCTTTAGACTACCATGACCTGGATGACTGAGAACCTTCACAGACATATTGTCTCAAAAAACCTGTCCTCTTAACGTAGCTTTCTAACGTGCCTGATACTCTTATACTCATACAAAAGGGCATATTACAAATATATAGCACACATGAACAAAAGAAAAGCCAGTAAAGCTCCCTCTCTCTTTCTTTCTCTCTCTCGCTCTCTCTCTCTCTGTTCCCCAACAGTGCTTACTGGAACCTTCAGTACTTGACAAAGCAACAAAATGTCTTTCCATGCCTTTCACACCTCTTGTTCTGCATGTGTTCAATACTTTTTTAAAAAACAGTCTCATGGTGGTCAGAGGGCCCGGTGGCGGCAGTGTCCGGCAGCCTAGCCTCTGTCAGTGCGCCGCGGGGCAGCTGTGGCTACAACGTAGCTTGCCATTGCCAGTGTGTGAATGGGTGAATGACTGAATGTAGTGTAAAGCGCTTTGGGGTCCTTAGGGACTGAGTAAAGCGCTATACAAATGCAGGCCATTTACCATTTATTTTGTTTATTTTTGTGGACTGGAGATCTGGTCAGAATTTAATGTTAGCATTAAATTAGCACCTTTAGAAATAAATGTACTTAAAATTGGTGATGTGTTTCATACTTATTTTACCCGCTGTGAACCTTTAGAACCTTGTAAGCAGAGAGAATAGACCTTATCATTTTGTTAGCTCTGCTCAGACAGTATTCCTGAGCAGTGTGCTGGATGTGGGGAAGTGGGGAAAACCCATTGATTTTCCCCACTGTCCTCAGTACTGTTTGCAGCCCTGAAGGCTTCTGACTACACAGATATATATGCAGTCAGTAAGATGTCTTGCGTGTAAAGTGTCTCCAACCTGAAAATCCTAGCCTGAAAATCCTAGCCTGAAAATCCTAGCCTGAAAATCTGGGTGTGACCTACCAGCTGCAAGGGGACTCTGCATAACTGTGTGTGACTGAACAATCTAAATAAAGAGGGAGTTATCAACAAGGGTGCACATAAGTGGTCCGCAGGTGCGCATGTGCTGTCAAAATAAAAAATGCACACCAGACAAGAAGTTCTGCACCACATCTCTGTGCGTTCATCATTTGTCTGAAGCCAGGTCACCTCCTGTAACCACTTTTCCGAGAACACGCGCTTCTTTTGTGGTTCTGACTTCTTTTGACATTTCTTTGGAGGTGGAGGAACACCAAAGTAATTGCTTAAAGGAGCTTGCTTCTTCGACATCTTTAAGAGTTCTAAACAAATGTCTGTCCTCCTCCAGAAAATCTTATGTACGCAAATGCGCGTTGCAACTTCTTATCTGGTGCGTGTTTTTTATTTTGACAGCACATGCTTACCTGCGGACCACTTATGTGCACCCCTGGTTATCAACTTGAGTCAAAGACTGAGTGTTAAAAGACTCTTTATCTGAGTCTGTGATGTGCAAAGAGCTTAACCAGACTCCAGAAGGCTGCAACTGCAGTGGCCTTGTTTTGGTTTTAAAATCTTTGTGAAATTTTGCAAGAAGTATTTGTGAGGTTTCTTATCTCACATAATTCTATGAGGTTGTCAGCAAGTACATGTTTCAGCAAGAGAGTGGAGAGAAGGATGCAGCAGCACCAGAAAGTTGTGAAGGAGGTGCAGCTGAGAGGAATCACTGTGACATCATGGTTAGAGAGCTTTCCTAAGAGCTATTCAGTCTTGTTTTATGTAAAATTGGAGGCCTGCTCACCTTATTAAAGTGGTGTCATTGTGCCATATTGACAAAGGACACCTATACAATAATGTTCGTCATGACTTCATTAATAATGAGCTACATTGTGCACTGTGCATTTCTTTTTGCAAGCTTGTTGAGTACATGAAGTGGTGTATAATGCCTCAGTTATTATTCACAAAATTGATCTTCCCAAATTGAATAATTTTTTAGACATCATTAAAGACGTTCCCTTTGTTTTCCAGTTTGCAAATACCTGATTTTGAAGCTTGTGGAGAGATTGTGATGCTTTTATGTAATATGTTCAAAAGAAAAGTTTCTAGAAACAACAACCTAACCTTAAGATCTTATTAATACTTTATTCAAACTTGAATTATAAATGTGAAAATCTAGATTAGTGTTAAAAGATGCAAAGCATCTAACCAAATAAACACATTTGGTTAGAGGAGGAGGGTATCAAAATTTGAGGGTGTTTTTGCACGCCGCATTTGCTTTCTTTAATGGACTGCCTTGAGCCACTAAATTGGCCTGAGCTAGTTGGATGACTCCAGTCACATCTCTCTTATGGTGCAGTAAAGGGAACACCTGTCAGCCAGTCAATGCTTCCTCTTCTGAAAGGTGTGCATATACTAGATATCTGTAGGCAGTATACCTACTGAACTAAACATGGTGAATTAGCACTTTATCTTTCCTACATTTCTGACCAACTGTAACTTTTAAAAGTATTAAAAACTCTTTTAATTGATTTATTCCCATTTTTAATTTCCTTTCATTCATCATATACAAAGCTCTTCAAATTACCATTGCATATGAATTGCATTCTATAAACAAGCCTGACTTCCCATTACTTTCTTAGCAAGGTTAATCTGTTTTGCACAGGCAATGCAGGTTCATCACACACAGAATTGCAGTTTGAATCCACTTGTAGTCAACACACTGTTTGCTGATGCAGAGCTTAACCAAATCACTGTGGCCTAAAAAAATACACAGTTTTAAGAATGGAACTTATCACTGTGCTTGCATATGTTTCAACTAAACTGTTCAAAGAGTAACAACCTATCACGAGACAAATGCCTGCTCTTTCTGGGAAATTACTGGCATAAACAAGTGTCTCATGACACTATTATGAAACGCACTGACAACAGAAAAGAAGCAAAGGTTAACGCGGTTACCATGTAAGAAAGACAATTTAAAAAAAGGGGGGGGG
>NW_005187407.1:7265942-7278352 GCF_000239375.1 Pundamilia nyererei
GGGGGGGGGAAGTGAAATTCACAGAAAAGAATTAATAAATCAATACCAGCCTTACAACAGCAGCCCCCACCCCTCCATATTGTGAAACAGGTAGTAGACACTTAATATCCATAATATCCACACCAATAATTATATTAAAATAAAATAAAATGATTAGCAAGAAGAACCTACCTAAAGTCCATAGTGCTCCTCTTGGGAAAGCAAATGTGTTTAGAACAACAAAGCATTCAGACTGTACTTGTGCAAGACAGGTGTTATAAAAATAAACACAATAAAATAAATAATATAAAATGCCTTGAGATAACTGTTGGTATTATTTAATGATATGTAAACATAAGAAAATACACCTAAGTCAAGGGGATGAACCAGTGTTGTGTTTACAAATGACACAGAAAATAAGCAGAATGGCACATCAAAAGCATAAGCCACAACTCACATTGACTTTTTAACATTTAAATATTATTAAAGATAAAATATAGAATACTCTTAGTATACTACTAAGTATAAAATTGTGAAAAGGCCTCATTTTATCTGAAATGAATGAGCATAATACTAACTAACATAACTAACAAACGTCAAGTCAATTTTATTTTTATAGTGCATTTATATCAACAGTGGTTGAGCCAAAGTGCTTTCCAGGCAATTGCATGTAAATTGAAATTTCAATAAATAAGACTTAAATGGACGAGCATAATAAAAATGAAAACCTAGCAAAAATTACAACGATGATAACCAGTTTAAAACTTATTATGGGATAAAATTATAAAGAAATTCAGAAAATAATGGAAAAAAAAACTTACAGATACATACACAGATAAGATCTAACAAAGGAAACGTCAAGATAAATCGAAACTTGGATTTTGGAGTGTATGATTTTGTTAAATTGTTAGAAAGTGTGGCCACCAGAAGGAAGCCACTGAACTGCAACAGACCCTTTATTGGCCTCTAGTCTTTGTGTGAAAATAAAAAAAGGAAATGAAGTAATATAAGTAGCATAAAAAAATATGTTCTAATATGTATTATAAATACAATGTATGCGCATCTGAATATGAACTTATCTCTGTGCTAGTAAATGTTTCAACTAAACCTTTTAAAGAGTAACAACCTATCAAGAGACACATGACTACACTTTCTTGGAAATGCCTGGCATAAACAAGTGTCTGATGACTCTACTATAAAACCCAGTGACCGCAGACAAGAAGCAGGTTTTTTCTTTTTTAATATAGTGGCAAAATCACAACAACAGTTGCCTCAAGGCACTTTCTATTGTAAGATAAAGACCCCACAAAAGAAAATGGAAAACTCGAATTATCATGGTTGTAGCAAAGACAACATGGAGGTAAAATTCACAACAAATCATTGGCTTACTCACTGTTCACCTGCAGGCACATACTCCTGAACAAAAACAAATAATTAAGTGAATGCCAGCCTTAAAGCAGCACCTTTTCCATTCCACTTGCAAACTAGTTATCATCATCAGCTATGTGCTGTCTTTTCTTTGTTTCATTAGTACAGTATGAAAAACTCAATTTCTTATGCAACTATGAGTTCTCTCATGTGACAACAGCTGTAAGGCCTCATGCTGTCCTGCTAATTGACCAACAAGAAGCTCAGCACCCACCAAAGGCACACACATGTGGTAACCAATTTTCTCGTCTCTTATCTTGGCTTTCAGAATTTTACACTGATGTCTGTTTTCCAAACCCAACTGAAGATTCATTAGCCCATACTCCCAAGAGCTATTTTTGAGGTGTGACTTACTATTAACATTTAGTTCATTCATTTTCTCAGTATCCAGTTGAGCTTCTACGGTTGTTCATTTAGGTGAGGATAAAGAGACGTATATGATGGAGGTGGTTCTTCCTGCTGAAACTGAGGCAGAGCAGTAGATCCTGGATATTGTACTGGGGGTGATGAAAACGCTGGAGCTGAGAACTCATATGGTGGGGCACCTTGTGGCCACTGGTTAAAGGAAGTAAAGTCGCTGTAGCTTGGAGCCCCAGCTGTCCCAGGTGGGTAAGGCCCCAGAGCCTCCCCAGGCTGAAAGGCAGCAAAACTGGGAGGAACGATGACCAGTGGAAACACAACCTCTGGATCAGTGGCAAAACTAATGTCCACATACACCTAGGAAACATGTCAGTAATAGATTAGTAAACATCTGAATCAAAGTGCAACATATGAAGCTACTGATTCAGTTATTTGTCATAAATAATTTATATGTTATTATTCAAATTTTATGCAGCATTTTGCAATAGTAGTAGTTTAATTAGGTGTTCTGCAGTAATTTTTTGTATACATTTTTTAAGAGTTTAGGACACGTATTTTACGTGTCTATTACTTACCTGAAAATGTTTACAAACAGATGAAGTTTAATTTCTAAGGTAATACTATATAAAAGAACTATGACTTTGTTTCATACCTTGATGTAATATTCCACTGAGATGATTTCACAGTTATGGAGAATGATGACATCAACAGGAATCTTCACTTGGCAGGAGACACTTTCCTCTGAGTTTGGATTTATATTGTCCCCGACCTTTTTAAATAAAGTTTTCTCACTGGACGTAGAAGAGCAACCAGCACGGTACACTATTCTCTCCTGGAGTTTGAATTTGGGCTTCATGTCCTTGGAGGAAGAGTTGCAGATTTTGGTGGCAACAGATAAAGTTTCACCTGACAAAAGCAAATATTATAAGTAAACTGCATTGTTAAATGTATTTACATTAGATTTTGCAAATTGCAAACAATTTACCTGGAAAACAGACTGTTCTGTTAATAGTAGCAGACATTTGGACCTGTCCCTTGGAGAGACCACTCATCTTTTTACTCACTGTACTAGATTGTGGACACTATAACAAAACATACAGACAAACATTTTCCAACACAACTTAATGCCTCACTGAATTGCATTTTTAAAGGTTACAATACACTTTTCCAAGTATAAAATTTCTAACAAACCATTGCAGTGTTTGCCATTACTTGAACAGTGTGTAGAAATGCCTTAGAAACAAACTTGATCTCTTTTTGTACTGTAGAAGGCCATCGCCAGCTCCTGGATATCTTTGCTTCAACCATGTAGACAACTTTTCCATGGCATCCTGTAAAGGATGATGGCATGTTCCTATAAAACAGAACCATAGTATAATGCATTTGTTTGTAAAGGCAAGTTATGACACAGTATTGATGCTTGCAGCCAGAAATTCCCACTTACCCCTCTGGGATTTTAAGCCTGAACTTAAAATAATGGACCCCTTGGGGAAGTGAAGTGCCTGCAGGAGAAATGTGATTAAACTTTTGAGAAACTCTTGAGTGGTAGGCTCTTAAATGCAACTGCTGCTTTCCAAGATCTGCATCAAGCCTAGTTACAAACTAGAAGATATATTTGATAAAGAACTTCACTGTAAAAAGTCTAGACTTGAATCACGTTCAGTAAAACTAAAAGAAAATGCAGACAACTTTAAACTCACCTTTGAAACTCGAGTGCTTTTTTTATATTCCTGTTTTAAACTTTGCATTAAATGTATTTTTTTAAGAATGGCATTGGTTTACTTTTGTCTGTTTCATTTAACTGCACATCAGATTAAATCAAATATTACAATGCTTTTGGTTCTTTTTTATTTATTTATTTATTTTCTGCTTGTGACATTTTAAGGTTTTTATATGGCAGACATACTGAATGATCATAGGTAGGCAATGATAACTAATAATAGCTGCATTTTACTTTGGGGAGATTTTCATTTAATCTATGTGATGTTTAATGTTTCTCCTATCAGCAAAAGATCATCTGGAAGAAGGGAAGTTGGGACAAATCCCTGGAAGGGCTGTATCAGGAATGGTATCCAGTATAAAAATCTGTCAAATCAAATATGTGGATACCTCTGCTGTTGTAACTCCTGTGGTAGCTTATGGCCATACTAACTTGTATACCTCAAACAGAACTCACTGAAGCATCAGTAGTTATATCTTACTTTTTCTACAGTTAATCAATACTCATGTCTGTATGCACTGTTATTCCTGTTGTTTTTGCACACACTTTTCTAATTATTCTTAACTTCACAGAAAACTCTTTTAAAAAAAGCAGGGATCTCTAAAATGCATGTATCACCATAGTGTCTTTAATATTATCTCTGCACGTGTAACATGTTTTATTTTCAAGCCAGTCTGCTAGTTTCTAGCTAGAAGACCGTGACAACCATGGATGTAACCAGCCCGGTAACCTGGCCATTACCAGGTCAGTAATATTTTTTTACTCCCCCCAAAAAAGATTGGCACCTATCAGTGTCTGACACTGAAGATGACTTTAACTTTGAAAAGACTCTATGGGAATTCTGCAATATTATAATCTATCCCACAGTGCCTGTGACTGGGTTGTGTTTAGTGAGTTAGGATAATGCAAGACTCACAAGGAATGATAACTGAGAAGAGAGAATCAGAGGTACAGTGGGACCAGAGCCAATGTGAAAGTAGCTTTTTGCTTTGAGCAATTTAAATTTCAAGAGAAGGACGAATTCCATTCTTTATTTAGTTGTATATACTCAAAAACGCCAATGCAGGCATTTCTATATACACAGTTACTCCTGCAAAAAACAGAAGCTATAGAAAATGTGCTTTGAGGTTTTTATAATTTCTGGTTGAAGACTACTATAACTCTATGATATACGGTCTTATGACTTTACTTTTAAGAGCTGTAGCCTTATAGGAAGTAGCTCTATCAAGCAAAGGGTGTCCAGTGTTGATTGGTTTGTTAGCTGAGCTAATTAAATGTAAATAATGTTATCTCTGGATGGTAGTGCATGAGATTTGCCTTCTTGTTGAGATGAACCCTTGTAACGGATTGAATAAAAATATATTTGGTGTCTCTGTATGTCTCTGTATCAATAAAGCCATGCAAAACATCGGAATATGCTGCTATATATCGTTCCCCGCCACCTGGTTAATAGTTTGGCAAAGTATAAAAACTGACAGAAACAGAGTCGAGAAGCACACGGCAGAAGTGTATAGACGTGGCAATAAATAGTGCAGCCTAAGGGGGAAAGTACCATTTATAAACACATGAGGTGATCAAGGAGTGTAACAAGAGAGGGAACCCTCAAACAGTTGCGACAGAAGTAGAAAAGAGGGTCAAACTGGTCACAAGACACGGAAGACAAATAACAGACAAAACAGGAAGGGAGACGCAGGGAAAGGCAGACGTGAATAGTTTGACACAAGAGGATTCAAGAGAGGATACGCAAACAATTAAGAGAATTACAGTCTAAAATAACAAAACATTCGAAGTGTGGTGAAATGGTTAAAACATCCGTCTTTCGCGCGCACAATTCTAGCTAAATCATAAATTCATCCGCTTTGGGGACTCCTTGGGGAATGACAGCAGATTAAAGCACCGTCCTTTATGGAACTAAGAACTAAAATTTTAATGAAAATTGAATAGTAGATGACAACCAAACTAGAAGCGCAAGAACGGAATTATCATAATATACAAGGATTACATGAATAAAACTAAAAGAAACCAATGATCATAACAAACTCAGTATATTGCCATGAGGAGTGAAATGGCAAAATAACGTGATTTCCAAGTTCTAAATAAATAAACCTACCTTTAGCATTTTCTGCAACTAAGAGTTCCTTCACCTTGAAATATCTCCTATGATCACTGTACGATCTCTCGTCATCTCCACTTCCTTCAGACCAGTGTACGTTTGCGTCTCCTTTGGCCTTTACAGAAACGCTCTTGACTTTGATGGCTTTTGTCAGGCTGAAACTAACTGTTCCAACTATAGTATCTCCTTCAGAAAAAGTATCGCTTTCGTCGATTGTTCCGTAAGTCACATTAAAGTCCTTTATCGGAGACATTTCTGAGCTGTCGGCGAAATGCTTTTCTCAGCACTGACGAGCAGATCCAATGGGCGTGACAGGAGGCTCCGCCTATAGAGTGACGTCGTGGCCTTTTTTTTTTAATTTGACATAGTACCAAAAAGTGTGAGACATTTATTACAACAGCCCTTAAGACAATAAATTTAGCTTATGCACCATAATGACCAACTAGACATATTATTATTATTATTATTATTATTCTACAGGAAAGGGCAGAGCAGGCTGTACCTGCTGCGGAGACTCAGGTCATTTGGAGTGGAGGGCCCACTCCTGAAGACCTTCTATGACTCTGTTGTGGCTTCTGCTATCTTTTATGGTGTGGTCTGCTGGGGCGGCAGCATCTCTGCTGGGGACAGGAAGAGACTGAACAGGGTGATCCGAAGGGCCAGCTCTGTTCTTGGATGCCCTCTGGACCCAGTGGAGGTGGTGAGTGACAGGAGAATGGTGGCTAAGCTGTCATCACTGTTGGACAACATCTCCCACCCCATGCAGCAGACTGTGACAGCACTGAGCAGCTCCTTCAGTGGGAGAATGCGGCACCCACGGTGTGGGACGGAGAGATTTCGCAGGTCTTTCCTCCCCACTGCTGTCAGACTCCATAATAAAAACTTTAACTGATCAAACACACACATCCATACATATGCAATAATACTAAGTGCAATAATCCTTTCTGTCATCGTTGTATTTTTACTCAGTTGTATATAGCATTTGTATTTGTATTCTATTTTTATCTTATTGTATATTTATTTTATTTTATTCTACTGTATATAGTATTTTATTTTATTCTATTCTGTACAGTTGTGTACTGTATTTATTCTTATTGTATCCTAATTTTTGCCTCATAACTTTTGCACTGTCCACTTCCTGCTGTGACAAAACAAATTTCCCACGTGTGGGACTAATAAAGGTTATCTTATCTTATCTTATCTTATTGGGATTTGCACAGTTTAAGATAGCTACTTAATATTGTTCACTAAGTCTTTGCCAAAGTCACAGTTTATTCACAGATTTTATTTACATTTACTAATCTGAGAAACACTGACATGTTGCAAATGCTTTTTGGGATCCATAACTAAACTAAATGCTGTTTGAAGAATGACTTTTCAGCTTTTCAACCCTTGTAACAGTAGCACCTCATTCAAACTCCTTTTGATCAAAAGAAGTAGCCTGCTATGTTTGGGTGGGCAGCTAAAAACTCTGGATGCAAGTTTCCAAATGGTGGTGTTACACAACAGAAAAACAACAGTGCCATGTATTATGGCATGTAACTGATGGCAACAACAGTGCTAAGCACAGAACCACCGTGCTTCCCTCTGCTCCCTTTTGACTGAAGGGATAGCTGGGCAGTCCATTTAAACTAGTTAAACCAGTGGTTTAACTGGTAAAACTAACTTTGACACCAAGTTAGTTTTAGCTCATAGCTAAATTCTTTTTTTTTTTCATAAGTTCTGCGAACTAACTAGAATTTACCATGTACTACCATCAAAACCAGTTCTATGGTCTCCTGCTGATCATGCTATAACACTTACTTTCGCCTAAATTACCTGATGTTTTTCTTTTTAAAAAATGCAGTAATTTGTCCGCCACAAACTGTCCCACCAGTTTTCATTCATCACATCCTGTCTTTCTAGGTTCAAAGTTCTAGGTTCAAATCTCTTGATCAGATAAGATCTTTCTGTGTCGATTTCCGAAGTCCAGCTGCATACTTATTGCCTACACGTGTACTACATCTTTGACTACATGATAGCAAGGACAGGCTCCAGCCCCAGCCATTGAATTGCAAAAGACGCTAAGAAAATTGATGGTTGCTCTTATAAACTCTTGCACAAAGACCCCCTCCCACACAATAAGATGGTGATTCAAGGAGGGGTCCCGTGTCTATAAGTCACTTTTAAAAAAAAGAGTGTAATTTGAGGAAGTAGATTTTGTAGGATATGAGTTCATGCAGGATTGACCTGATATAAACAAAACAACATGAGTCAGAATTTCTATGTCTTGTCAAATCACAGTGATTTGCTTTAACAGGAAGACTGGCTGTATTCTATGATCAGAGAAAATTGCTCAAAAATGCACCAAAGCAAATTAGATGCTGTGGCTAAAAGGAAGGGCATTGTAATCAAATCACCAGGCTCCAGCTGAAAGAGATCAGGTTGCAGCTGAATAAAGGCATGTGGGTGTGTTGCATCCTGTAGCACCTTTTGCATACATTTTATTTTATAATCAATCATTGTCTAAAAATTTGTTTCACAATAGTAAGAAAAAAATTCAGCTTACAAAAGCTTTTCAAAATATTCTTTCTTTATCATTTATCCAAGTGAATGGGAAAGGGGATAGTCACAGCTCTCTTCCAATAAAGAGTTATGTCCTGGTCACAACCACCGATTCAATCATAAACTTAAACGAAATGAAGAAATACCCATAATTTAACCCATAATTACCTCTATATTAACACATATATATGTTTTTGTTACTGCAACATTGTAATCAAGGTGGTTTTAAACTACCGCATGTTAAAATGTGTTATCATGTGTTAATGTGTCTGACAGCTGCTGATAAGAATGACCTGTAGTAGCGCTCTTTCCTACACTGTGGGTGTAAAAGTCTACTGCTGAATGAGCTGCTCAGTGCTCATAAGGTCTCATGCAGAGGGTAGGAGGTGTTGTGGAATGTAAGGAATGTAAACATTTGTTTTGAATCCATTTTAATTCAGCCTTATTGAATTTAGGTTTACAAATGCCCTTAAATCATGGAAACAGACACAATATTAGCACAAAGCTACACATTCAGCTACATTTTTTTTTGAAAATTCCAACAAAGGACAACAGCAGCAAATGCAAAAAGAAGACAAATGAAGACAGCTGTGTTACGTGCAGTAACACCGTGTGTGTGCATGTAGTGTGCTCTCTCCTGTGATGTGGGTGCCAGGTCTTTCTTATGGCTTCATTAAACAATTGATACTGTTATAAGGGTAAAGAGCTGAACTGTCTCTCAATAGGCCAGCGTTCTCAATCTCTAAGACGTCACTGGGCAGCAATTTAAATGATTATGACACAGTCAAACCAAACCATACCTGTTTCCATACAGCAGTGGTTCTTAAACTTTTTACATCATTCCCCACATGGCAGGAATAAATATTTTCATGCCCCACCTAAACAAAACAATGACAGAAAAGCCTAGCTGCAAATTTATTAGATAATAAGCTCTTTCACAATGAATCCTTCAGTTATTTTTTTAAACAAACAATATGTCTGTGAAGGTTCTCAGTCATCCAGGTCATCGTAGTCAAAGGAGCTTGCAAAGAAAAGCGTCTGGACTTCTTTAAGTTACTTGAAGGCGTTTCACCTCTCACCCGAGAAGCTTCTTCAGTTCTAAGGTCAAATGGTGGAGAGTCCCAGATATAAACCTAGTGGGAGTAGCCCCCCACAGAGGGACAAAAGGACCCCCTGATGATCCTCTAATCGCCTGAGCCAAGGTGTGAAACTGGGTGTGGGTCCCAATCAGCCAGAGTTTCGGGTGAGTTCATTGTGAAACCTGGCCCCACCTTATCATGCGAATTCCTGAGTTAAACAAACAACTTTCATTTCAAACAACTATTTGTAACTTTTGTCACTAGACTGCTTCATGAGTCTGCACTACTTCTTCAAAAAAGCAACAAGTTAAACAGAATGTGAACATTGCCAAACACGGAAAAATAAAGTTCAGTCTTAGTCTTATAAAAAAAAAAAGTCCAGAAACTTGTGAAGAGAGATGAAAATGTATATAATTTACTGAGAGTTTAATACTATTCAGTGGTTGCGGTGAGCCTGTTGTTGACTGCAAAGCTGTGGCGGGGCATGGGATGTGGCACGGCTGCGGGGGAGGCGGACGCACCTGAGCGCAATCTTGACAGGCCGGCTTAAAACATAATGAACTGGGTCCTGTTGTTGTTGTTGATGTGTGTAGACTGTAGCCAAAAAGCTGCAGCCGCATGTGTAAGTCAACAGCCGCAATAAAAAAAAGGTACTGTCTGAGGTGCCCCAATCCTGGGTTTCGGCACCACTGTAAACAATGCACAACAGACCCGTCCACATGTTCGCACTTTTCAGTCCGCTGAAAAGCTGCAGCTGCGTGTGTAACAGCTGCAGCTTTTCAGCGGATGCAGCAGATGCGCATATTATTAACATAACTGCCGTGAATTTCTTTGTTCCACCGTAAAAGTGCCTTACTCCCTCGAATCTTTCTGCTACTGAAATCCCCATAACTGACCACTTCCTCCTTTCATTTAACCTCACTCTCTGCTGCTCTTCTACCAAGCCAACCCGTCTCATCTTGTTCCGCAACATCAAGAACATTGATATGGACATTCTTACTACCAGTTTGGACAATGTTCAGATTCCGGACTTCTATTCTACTCCTGATGATTTGTTGTTATATTATAATAATTGTCTACTCACTGTCCTTGATTCTCTGGCTCCTGTAAAAACCCACTCTGTTTCCTTTGCTCGCTCTGCTCCCTGGTTTACCTCTGACCTCCGAGCTCTGAAGGTCAAAGCTCGGCAGTTAGAGCGTAAATATAAGAAATCTGGTTCAACTGTTGATTCAGAAATCTATAAATACCACGCACTTCAGTATAAAGACTCCATTAACAAGGCCAAACAAATCTTCTACTCTGGTATTATCAGTTCTTATGAGGGTAATGCAAGGACTCTGTTTTCAGTTTTCAACAAGCTAATTCAACCCCCCAACGCTTTACCACTGCACTTCTATTCCTCTGAAACATGCAACTCCTTGATGCTGTTCTGGACTACGAAAATCAATAACATCCACCAGCAACTCAGATCAAATGTTGTGTCTACGCCCTCTCCAGAACCTCTTCTCCTTTTTGAGCCGTTTTCCACTTTTCATCTTCCTGATTTATCTGATATTTCCGAGTTAATATGTAAATCAAAGCCTGCCACATGTCATCTTGACCCCATGCCCACAGGGCTTGTGAAATCCTGCCTCTCTTCTTTACTCCCACTCATTTCTGCTATCATTCACTCTTCTCTCACCACCGGTATCGTTCCCTCCTTATTGAAGACTGCTCTAGTCACTCCTATACTGAAAAAACCTTCTTTAGATCCTAACAACTTTAACAACCTCCGTCCGATTTCCAATCTACCCTTCATTTCTAAGATACTCGAAAAAGTGGTTGCAGCTCAACTTCATTTACATCTGGTTAATAATAACATCTACGAGAGATTTCAATCTGGTTTTCGCTCATGTCACAGTACCGAAACTGCTCTACTTAAAGTCACTAACGATCTTCTAATCGGAGCTGACTCTGGTCTTCTCACCATTCTCGTCCTTTTAGATCTGAGCTCAGCCTTTGACACCATTTCCCACTCTGTCCTTCTAAGCAGACTTTCCTCTCTCGGCATCTCTGACACACCCCTCGTCTGGTTTCAATCATATCTCCTCGACCGCTCCCAGTTTATTCAACTAAGATCATTCCGCTCTCATCTATTCCCCGTCACCTCTGGTGTACCCCAAGGCTCAGTTTTAGGCCCTCTTCTCTTTGTAATATACATCCTCCCTCTAGGTACCATCTTCCGCAAATTTGATCTTCAGTTTCACTGTTTTGCTGATGACACCCAGTTATATCTCTCTTGCAAACCTGATTCCTCCCTCCCACCTTCTTCCCTTAAAGAATGTCTATCCGAGTTAAAATCCTGGTTTACCTCTAATTTTCTAAAGCTCAATGAGGATAAAACTGAGATCCTCCTTATTGGCACCAAATCCAACCTTTTGAAGGCAAACCATTTCTCATTCACCATCGATAACTCCACAGTTTTCCCTTCTCCTCAGGTTAAGTGTCATGGTGAATTGGATTAAAGGACTCAGGTGCGAGACTCCTTGCAGAATGACAGTGGATTTATTTAAAGTGAAAAGGTGAGTTAACAGTTCGAGTCTATAATCCAAAAAGGGCAGTGCAGTGATACGGCGACCTCTCCTCACGGTGACAGTGCAGTAATAATCCACAACAACTCCTGGTGCCGGCTCCTCCTCCAATCCCTGAACCCTGGAGGCAGATGAGAAAAAACACACGCTCAATAACGAAAATGTCCTCTCCTTCACAAACCGGGTATGCCAATCATGACTACGCTACCCGGTTTAGTTCAACGTTCCAGCGTTGGTTGTGACTCAACCGCCCCGTTAAATAGGTCTGCGCTGGCAAGGTAATTCCGCACAGGTGCGATGATTCTAGCTCAGGACACTCCCCTCCGGTCAACTGCCGTTCCGTGCCACGGCTTCCGGAAGTACATGTTCCAGCAGAAAAACACATGCACAGGATGGAGAGGAGAACACGACACAGTACACACAAACACCACAACAAATTGGCAAGACGATCGGTGAGGACCGTCTAGCCATGACATTAAGAGCCTTGGTGTCATCCTAGACAGTTCACTTTCCTATAAATCGCACATCAATAACCTCACCCGTTCTGCCTACTTCCATCTACGTAACATTAACAGATTGCTTCCTTCTCTTTCCACCCAGTCTACGTCCATTCTTGT
>NW_005187407.1:7279795-7282502 GCF_000239375.1 Pundamilia nyererei
GTGTGTGTGTGTGTGTGTGTGTGTGTGTGTGTGTGTGTGTGTGTGTGTGTGTGTGTGTGTGTGTGTGTGTATCCTGTATCCAACTCATGAGACGGTCTCCTTTCACCTAGTTAAGTGAAAGTCAACAATCCCCAAGTTGATGCAGGTGACCTTGAGGAAGTAGAAGGATAGGGCAGAGAGTCAACACAGTCTTGTAATCTGGGGAGTATTTGTTCCAGCTCCGGATTTCGAGCTTCCAGTTCATGAGAGAAGGCCAAATGATAGATTGTGATTGTTTGGGTTTGGTGTAGGGCGAAGAGCTGCTTTCCAGTTCCGTAGTTGCTCTAATGTCTGTCACTGGTCCCAATTCTAGATCTCCTGTTGCAGAGCCGTGAGCTTCTCTGTGATTTAATCCATATCACGTTCACTAAACACAGTCTGAGTGTTCATGGCTCTACCCATCGTCAGTCATGCTGACCAGCCTTGTGGGATCTTGAACAGCTGTGACCGCTTTTCATTATTTGTTGATAAGCCAGGACTGTGCCAGTTCCAATCAGCAGGAATCCAGTTATCATGGTTCTGAACAGGTAGGTAGGTGTCTTCAACATCCTCTATTGAGAGTGCTGCCAGAGACATGATACGCCACTCATACCTGGCAGCAAATGTTCCCACAGGCCCACGCCCAGATTTCTCGTCAGGGGTATCAGTGACATTTAGGCATTTATTTTTTTAGAGAACAAGACGGAGAGAGTCTCTGAGAGTTAGAGGAGACTAGACAAAGACAAGGGAAGTCAAGCAGGAAGATAAGGGAGGGAGAGGAGACAAGAGAAAACGTGACCGCCTCCGCCGAAAGCCAAGAGCCCAAAATCATAAATCATGTACAAAGGCATAAATATCTGATTTTTCTTTCTCAAAATTCTGAAATTTAAGGATTTTGTTGACTTCAGCACTGCACGAACAATGTACAAAGCAGCAAATATTGAGAACAACTCTAATAACTCTTTTCTCAATTGATTTGACCTTGAAATCCTCCCCTGCCTTCCATATAGATAGCTCCGGCGAAACCTGCAATAGATTCTTGGAGTTCTTTATTAATAAGAATTAAGAAATGCTTCGATCTGCGTATACCCTGTCTCAGTATGATGTCTCATTAACATATACCTGCTCAACTGCTTTTGACCAGTTTGAGCCTGTATGTCTTAACCAAGTGGAAGATCTTTGTAATAGCATAAAGACATCATCCTGCCCCACAGATGAAGTCCCAACACATTTTCTAAAAAAAGATTATTAAGGTAGTCGGCCCTGACATTTTAACTATTTTTAATAGTAGTCTTAGCTCTGGAATAGGACCAACTGGATTCAAGCACGCTGTAGTGCAGCCAGTACTTAAAAAAACAAACCTCGACTCCTCTGTTCTTGCTAATTTCAGACCTATTTCCAAGCTTCCGTTTCTGTCAAAAATTCTAGAAAGGATTGTATTTGAGCAGCTACAATCCTTTCTAAATAGTCATAATATTTTCGAGAAGTTCCAGCCGGGCTTCAAAACCCACCACAGTACAGAAACTGCCCTCCTAAAAGTACTTAATGATATTTTATTAATCACCGACTCAGACTCAGCTGTGCTCCTGCTTCTAGACTTAATTGCAGCCTTTGATACTGTTGACCACAGCATTCTGATCTCACGTTTGGAGCAATGTGGTATCAAAGGCATCCCTTTGGAATGGTTTAGGTCTTACCTGTCTGACAGAACTTTTTCCATGAGTCTTGATGATTTTATTTCTTCCCCAGCTCCTTTTCCTTGTGGAACCCGCAGGGTTCTGTATTAGGCCCAATTCTCTTTTCAATCTATATGTTACCCCTAGGCCTAATGTTTAGGAAGCATAACATCTGCTTTCACGCTTATGCCGACAACACCCAGATTTATCTTCGGTTTAATAGAAACACCTCCACTCCCGTGGAATCCCTATTCAAATGTCTTTACGAAGTTAAAACCTGGATGGCCTCAAATTTTCTTACCTTCAATGAGGATAAAATAATTATTTTTGGACTAAGCTGTAATTTCAATGCCCCAGATTTGGACTTGTAAAAATCTGGGAGGTTTCTTGGATAGCAAACTTACATTTGAAAAACAAATGAATTCAGTTGTTTAGTGGTCCTTTTTTAAATTACGGCTCCTATCCAAGGTGAGATAATTTTTATCCTTTAAAAACTTGGAACGAGCAATCCGTCCGTCCGTCTTATCTCAACTGGATTACTGTAATTCACTATACGTTGGTGTCAGTCAGTCCAGCTTGGCACGGCTCCAACTTGTACAAAATGTTGCAGCCCGCCTTTTGACTCATGTGAAGAGACACCAACACATTACTGCCGTGCTTGCTTCCCTTCATTGGCTTCCAGTGCGTTTTAGAATTAAATTTAAAATCTTACTTTTGACTTATAAAGTGCTAAACGGCCAGACTATTTGTCTGACTTTTTGCTGCTTTATACACCCTCCAGAGCCCTTCGATCAAGTGGTCATTTACATCTTAACTTACACAAGTCTAGGATGGTTTGTAAAGGGGATCGGGCGTTTGTGGTTGTTTTTCTTTTCTCTTGTTATTTCAGTTATATTTGTATGTTCGAAATAAAATTATTCTATCTATCTATCTATCTATCTATCTATCTATCTATCTATCTATCTATCTATCTATCTATCTATCTATCTATCTATCTATCTATCTATCTATCT
>NW_005187407.1:7282522-7284160 GCF_000239375.1 Pundamilia nyererei
TATCTATCTATCTATCTATCTATCTATCTATCTATCTATCTATCTATCTATCTATCTATCTATCTATCTATCTATCTATCGACTTCCTGGTTAGCAGTTTTCTGTTGATAGTAAACAGACATTTGGGCTTGTTCCTTGGAGTATATATTTTCACTCACTGAACAGGACCATGGACACGGTACCAAACAGACCCAGTCCTTTTGTCATGGTCCTGTGTCTGGTGACCAAGTGTTCATGTGCTTTGTTTGATTTTGGTTAATATTTCTTGGTTTTATATCAATCTTTTTGTGTTTGTGTGCTTATGTTAGTTTTTAATCTCTAGGTTTTGGACTGTGTTAACTGGTTAAAAGGATAGTTAGATTCTTTGAGTGGTTTATGGTTTTATTGTATTTTCATGTATTCATGTTAAATTGTTTAGTTTCTTGCTATTAGAGATTATGTTTTACCTCCATCAGTGTGTGTCGTTAGGTCTAATTTGTCCCAGCTGTGTTACCACCTGTTCCCCATCCTCTCGTTGTCCTGCCTGTGTTTTTAAGTCCTGAAGTGTCATACCCTCACTGTGCTGTTTTTTTTTTTCTTTCTTCTCTGTGCTTCTAGTAAGGTAGTGTTTCTGTTTTTGAGTTTCTAGTTCAGTTGTATTTCATGTTCATACGTTCTCCAGCAATGAAGCTGCCGCCTTTAGTTTGTCATTCTGTCTCAGAGTCCTGCTTTTGGGTCCTACATCCTGCCTGCCACAGCACACATCATGACACTTATAATGTAGATGACATTTTTGTACGTGACAGGTTAAGTATGCATGTCTGTAATGGCTGCATGCTACGTTAGGGATGTTACTCTTTTGTACACCCTGGTTCTGTCATCAGTACCTCCCACAAGTATTGGCAGTAACCTAAGCACCATAACAACAAAAGCAGTTGTGAATGTGCAAAGATGCTGGTGAATAATATTATTAGCAATATAGACCGCAGTTGCATAGGTTATCATAGCTATAATGGCATTTTTGTAGATTACCAGTATGCCTATAAATTTAGTAATGATTAAGATCACCTCTGTCCAGATTAGCCTACATTATTTAGACAAAGAAGTTCCACAATTCTATCTAATCATGAGCAGGTGGAGGTGGAGTGATTAACAGTTTCAGAGCTTGGTACCACAGCTGAAAAGCACTGTCCCCACTTTTCATAGTTGTTATTAAATACATGATGAATTTGACCAATAGTTTATTACTGCTCCTTTGTACTCCGTAAATATTGAGGGTACAAAGTAGAAGCAAAATAATTATGTTATCTGTGAAGTAAAACTCACATATTTGTTTCCTCATAAACAATATGACCATAGTAGGTTTATGCCTGTCACGAGTACTGGGAGACAGGCATGTGACAGGCATTACCTTCTGTCTTCCTATTGTCATTTTCATTTAAATCACTGACCTGAAAATGGTTGCAGATCAGGTCCCCATGTTTGAAGCAACCATTTAAGAGACAACAAGATCTTGCTTTTGATGTACACATTTGGGATAATTTTGGTTGTACTGCAGTCTCCAACCACTATTTTTCCTTGCTTGACTTTAACATAAGACATCCAGGTCTTCATCATCTGCTTGTACACAGGGTCTAACAATTTGTTCAATGAGTACAC
>NW_005187407.1:7285707-7290604 GCF_000239375.1 Pundamilia nyererei
AAAAAAAAAGTTAAACACATTTGGACAGTGAAGGAATGTCAGGATTCTTGCTCAGAAAAAGGAGCTGATCAACATGCTCTGAAGTCAGTCCAGTCCACAAAAACTTTTTTTGTAACAAAATATCGATTTCTGCTGTCCCTGTATCGATACATTATTAGCAAACAAAATATCACGATACTACACAGTATCGATTTTTTCCCCCACCCCTACTAAATAGAGCAGTGAGGTAGATATTGATACTGAAAAGGGCACTTTGAACAATGCAAAATACAGTGCACCATGATAATTAAGGCATAAGTAGCTGTACAAAGTTAATGAGCGACCTGACCTGCTCATTAAATCACATGCAGTGCAAAAGTCTTATTTATGCCCAGTATATAAAGTCCAGTATATAGGTGACTAAATGATAAATACTGCATACATTAACAATTTCATTTTAATAAAAAATTGTTCAAGACATAATAGGGGTGGTCTAATGTCAAATCTGTACCTACACAGGTTTAGTTTATAACTAAATAACTCACTAATTGACCATTTAGCATTTAGTCAGTTATTTTGCATCAGATTTGTCTGGGAAAAGGAGTGAGTATGATGGAGGAGCTCCATCTGACTGAGACAGGAAGTCTACATTCATCACTGGTGCAGAAGGCAGCATGTTGTACGCAGGAGGTACTGGAGATTGAATAGAAGGAGATGGCTGGCTCTCAAGGGCAGATGGGGGTTGGTGAAATTGTTGGGGTGGTGTTGGGGGTGGTGGCGGGTACAGGACAGAAGATAATGAAGATGAAAATGGAGTTCCATATGGCGAAGGCACCTGTGGCACTGGGTTATTGTAGCTTCCAAACATGTGTGTTGGCTGAGAAGTTTGCACACCCGCTGGTCCACCATATACAACAGGGTTATTTGGGTATATAGGTGGTGGTGGTGCTGAATAGCTTTGGACTCCTGGATATCCATAACTGCCTGAATGTGGAGACATAGATTGAAGGCCCATGGGCATTGTGGGGGGAGGGAAGTCACTGTTGCTTGGACCCCCAATAGCACCTGTTGGATAGGGACCTACATTTATATTACTCAGACAGCCAGGAGCCAAGCCAGGAGGTAAAATGACCACTGGGCACAGAATCTCTGGATCAAAAGCAAAGCTGATGTCCAGATATACCTAGGAGAAAGAAAAATATATGTAAATCTGTCTCATTAGTACATGATGCTTTTATTTTTACACTGGAAAAGCAACAAGAGAACATCTGAACGCCACTTCCTCAATGATATTCATTGCTGTTCACACAGTTAATTACAAATGGCTCTGTCATGCATAAATCATAATATCGGTTCCCACAAAAATTCAAGTTTTGCTTTAGGATACAGTACTACATACCTTTAAACAGTATTCCACTGAGATAATATCACAGTTCTGGATTGTCAGCATGTAATCACTAGGAATCTTTATTTCACATCTGAGCTCCTTCCGTGTTTTTGGTCTAATACAGTTGTCAGCAACTTTATGACAAACTGTATTCTCATGTTTGGTTCTGCCATTGGCATGGTACACGACTTTCTGTATTAAGCTAAATTTCGGTGTCATGTCACTGGATGAAGAATTGTCAACTTTAGCAAGAACCACTATTGTTTCACCTGTAAAAAAAAAAATACAGATTTTAAATACAATTGTCTTTACATTTTTCAGTTGACTAAAGTGCCATTGTCTAATATACACCAGAAAGTCACAACACCTATTACTTAAAGTCAAACTATTGGAAAGGAATTTCTGAAAGTGCAAGGTAGGCAACATCCCTAGATTTCTTATTTCTTAAGAGTACAGGCTTAACTTGCAGTTGTATTAACACTGTGGCAAATAGGTTTCCCTGGATGCCAAATGATCAAGTTGGCCTTTGGGGCAATGGAATGGACAAAATACATTAAATAAAGCAGATAACATATTAATATCTCTTTACTTACAAGATGCCAATAAATTGGATAGTTTCTACATTATGGGAATGAAAAGTTTGTCAACTATGATCTCAATAGTCTTTTTGCATCCTCCATTATTAGCTAATTTATTGAACTCTGCCTATGTTCAACCACACAAAAAAATTTTTTGGTATAATGAGAAAAGAGTATAAAACGAATTGAGACCTACAACATTTGAAAAGAAATTTTAATACCTGCTGCGTAACCGATCCTGTCCACAGTTACATCCATGTGTACGTGTCCTTTTGAGAAAAAACCCATCTTTTTGTTCGTTGAACCAACTTGCGGTGACTACAGTGGAATAAACAAGCAAAACAATTATTCTGACACAATTCCATAATCAAACAATATTTTTCACGGTTCAAAGGTGCTAAAATTTATATTTTACTATATTAATTCATCAGATGATCTAACATTCACGTTGCGATGGATGCCTTGGGGAGCAGCTTGGGGAGCAGCTTGGGGTTAGTATCGTGCCCAAGGTTATTTGGCATGCAGACTAGAGCAGCCAGGAATTAAACCACCAACCTTCTGCTTAGTAAATGACCTGCTCTACCTCCAGAGCTACAACCACCCCAGAGGATCTTTTTTGACCTGCAGATTATGGAGTGGGTTATTTGTGAAATAAGGCTCATTTCAGCACATTTAGCAGACCCTTAACTGTTGTGAGTCCTAAGAGGCCTGGCAGAAAGCAGAAGACAGTTGGTGTTTTGGGGGCCTGGGTATAAACCTCTTTCTTGTGGGGCAGGGCATATTATCCTGCTGTGGGGAGACCACTGCTATCGGGATTGCCTTGCTGAAGGCATATGCTGGGTCTTTAGCATGGTTATGGTACGTTGGTGTGTATTACAAGGATAGCAGCACTGCATTATGACAAGATTATCAATTCTATTCGTTTCACCTGTCACTGCTTTAACTGATGGAGCTGGATCAACCAGGTAACACTTTAAACGGAATGCAGCGGTCATTACTGTTAATAATTAGAGCTGAGTCTTTTGGATTGTTAACATTTCTGCTGGGAAACATTTCACCTCCATTACAGTGTGTTCGTGGATAGTTCTCAGAGCTGTATCGCCTACCTTGAACAAATGAAAGTAGAATTATCTGGCCAATAATGGCCATTATTTGAAACAACCATTGTTTTTCTCGTATATGAACCCCCCAAGAAGTGCTACGTGTACAAGAAGGACGGTTGGCACTGAGTGCATACCACGTAGCGGGAGAATACACAACATATCAAAGATGGCTGAATGTATTTTTAAGTACTGTACACACCATCAGAGAATGAAGGTTTGGAACACATTTGGAGACAAATTTGATCTCCTTCTCTGCTGTACTGTTCATCCTCCAGATCCTTAACAGTTTTGCTTCTAGCTTGTAGACAATTTTTCCATGAGTCCCTCTGAAGAATGAAGGCATGCTTCTGTGTAGGGAAACAGCAGACTTTAAGTTATGCAATGTCAAGTGAAATAACATCATGTTTCCAACGCATGTACACATTCAGCAGTCAAGTTATGAAGTACACCTTACTTGTGATGGTTTGAACCCCTTTTGTTTTCAGAACTGCCTCAGTTCTTTGTGGCACAGATTCAACAACATGCTGGGATTATTCCTTGGAGATTTTGGTCCATTATGCTATAGTGAACTCATAATGTTCAAGAAACCAGGTTGAGACGATATGAGCTTTGTGACATGGTATCTCACAAAGCTGGAAACAGCAATGTGGTTATAAACGGATGGATATGGCCAGCCACAATACTCAAGTAGACTCTAATGATTGTCAGCTCAAGCTAAGGGTTCCAAAGTGTGCCAAGAAAATATCCCTCAAGCCATTACACCAGCAGCAGCAGCAGCATGAAATGTTGCTAAAGAAGGATGAATTCTCAGTTGATAGGTGTGGTTTCTGCTGCTGTAGCCCATCTACTTCAAAGTTCAACGTGCTGTACATTCAGATATTCTACTTATACACTTGTTGTAATGAGTGATTTTTGAGTTACTTTTCATATCAGCTCAAAGCAGCCTTTTCATTCTCTTCTGACTTGACATGAGCAATTTTCACTTAGACAACAGCTGCTAACTGGATATTTACGCTGTAAACCCTAGAGATGTTGTGTAAGAAAAACTCAGTAGATACTGAAAAAATACTCTGGGACAAACAAAGATGCCACATTTAAATTCACTTAACTCATCTTTCTTTGCCATTCTGACACTAAGTTCAAACTTCAACACATCGTCTTAACCATATCTACATGCCTAAATGCCCTGAGTTGCTGCTATTTTATTGGTCCACTTTTTGTGTTTGTTCGAATCACTGTTAAAGTGTAAATTCAAACCATTGTTTTGGTCAGCTGACTAACTGTACTTACCCTGGTGGTATTTGGAAACTGAATCTGTAGACATGAATCCCTTGGGGCAAAACCGTTTCTGAAAATGAAGGAAAATGAAGTATTGTAAAATTTTCAAATACAGGTACATAACGATTACTATTCAATACTTTTCTACTGCACTTTAGTATTACAAGTTTTGTCCTCTACATTCCTGTGACTCCTGTAATTTACTTAGACACTTTGCAGTCTGCTTTAACCATGAATAAAGAGACAAAAAAAAGGAGAAATTTGATGCTTTTTGTAGCTGCTGATTGTAAATAAAGATTTCTATATTGGGCTTCTAATACAGTCTATGACTCCAGTTTGACCAACTAACATGCTTAAACGCTCATGTTTCTGTATCGAAATTATATTTCAAAATGTTAAATATACACAAAATTATGTAAAATAAAAACAAGCAAAAAAAACAGATGAATGCTTAAGTGTTAAGTTGATAGTAGGTTTGTCCCCAAAGTACAAAAGAAAGGTATGCTTAAGAACAGGTGTCCTGTTTCTGTGTGTGTGTGTGTGTGTGTGTGTGTGTGTGTGTGTGTGTGTGT
>NW_005187407.1:7291360-7292380 GCF_000239375.1 Pundamilia nyererei
GCTCCTTAGCTGCGTGGGTTTCACGCGAGCACGGTCGCGCGGGTTTCACGCGGACCTGAGCCGTGCGGTTAATCGCAGGCTTATAAATGGAAGAGATTCAAGTGTTAGAAGTTTTCAGAAAACACACCAGCCTTGAAGAGCGTGTGGAGGACGCCAGCCCACATCAGCAGCACTTAAGATATGCTCTGGTGAATGGCTTTCCCCTACCCCTTGCTGACACAAAATGTTTATTCTTTAGCTTGCCCTGTTCGACAACAGCCTGTGCTCCAGACCATAGATTTAATTGAGGTGGATAATTGTTAAAAGTAATCTGCATTAAGCTTAGGGTTGCTCAAATTCAGTACAATGACATATGAGATGAAGTAAAATAGGTAAATATTTAAACTAATGACATGCATAGAGGCACTTGACCTGTTTGGTAAAACTGTCATCCTAATATGTGCCATTGTTGAGATATAGAGCACGCCTGTGAAAACGAATATGCTGAACCCTGTATGAAACGGCTAAAACTACTTGATGGAGAAGCTGAATTGAATATGAAAGTGCAAGTCTTTGCCACTGTCTGGGGAAGTTTTCAGAAAACAATGTTAGATGTTAGGTTGTGGTCTCTTCTGAGCTGATGAGCAAGCTACACATTATCTGTCTGTGAAATCATAAAAGAGAGGGAAACGAAAACTATGATAACTATGATAACTGGAGTGTGCAGCGTTTCCGTGAGCAGTTTTTCTGCATCTTGACTCATGTGTGTAGAGTGTTCATAGCATCAGCATCATGTTTTTGTTATTAGTTTTGTTGGGTTGAAAATAATTAAATAAACTTGTGATCATATTTATGGATCACCATGGCACATATCATCAGCCATGTGATTTATTTACGCAGATGAAAAAAGTGAGTGTGAATGTGTCTGACGTCACAGTGTTTTTGTGCGCTGTGTAAAAGTAATTGCCTAATTACTTTGCCAAAAAATTTATAGCTCCTTCTACATTTGCAACACTAAAGATTAATTGAATACCTTTAATT
>NW_005187407.1:7293465-7294837 GCF_000239375.1 Pundamilia nyererei
GCGTTTGTCGTAAACTGTGGTGAGCAGAAGACCACGCCCAGGAGGGTCGTTACTGCTGGAAGACCTCTACTGCCATCCGCTGTAGAACGGAGAGAGTGGTCACAGGAAGCTGGATTGTGAGGAAGATTCCCTGTTCCCTGTTTTTAAAGCGCATTAGTTTCATTCATAAATACAGGTCCGCTGACAGGGTACTCTAGCACACACGCACTTTCTCAGGAATCCTTCAACAACTGTCAGTAGCAATCAGTAGTGGTCATTAGGGAAGCCAGTAATGTTACTAATAAAACAGCAGCTTTTCATATACCACATTTAATTGAAAACAAATGATTTTCAATAAGTCTGAAAAGTTTCACAGTTCAACTTTTATTTCACCATCGTGTCCACAATTACTTTATAGTTACATGAGTGTTGCTTTGCATATCAATTTCAAGATTGTATGATTTTTTTGCAAATTTTAATTAGGTTTTATTTCCGTGATATTAAAAAAAATGAAAACAAACTTAAAATGCAATCTTATTTTTTTTAAAAGCTGTTTTCTAATACCATTTTCTCTATTGTCATTCTTTCCACCGGGCTCAGGGAAACCTTCATTTTCCTCTCTTTTTTCTGTCATCTTCTTTCTTGTCTTCTTGCTCACTACCTGCAACATAGACAGACCCTCTGCTAGAATGAAGCATACAGGTTTGATGTTAGCTTCTTAAACAGCGGACAGCCTAATACACAGCATAATAACTGTAAATAGTTTCATTGTCTTGATTTCTGTTTTGATAATTCTTAAAACGTATTTGTGTCTATGACACTATAACACTATAATAATAGTACCTTGGCTGAGTACACCTAATAGCAGTATATTAAAATGCATTGCTTTAAACTAGGTTTATGGTCTGCTATAGCCATTCTCTGTAAGTGTTCTTTTAATGTTAATACAAATACAAAAGTTATAGTCTAATGGTCTCGTGGGCACTGAATAATTAAGTAATCACTGACTGTACACTGACTCAACATCGCTGACTGTTCATGTTAGTAAGCTGCCTGACAGTAATGAACACATGAATTGCCATAAAAAATAACTACCAACAAACTAAAAATATTTATTTTTTTAAATTAAGGAACAGTGCCATTGTGATATTCTAAAAATAAATTTTATCAGCCTGGGTTCACTGCCTGCACTACGTTCACCAAAATGGCTTGCTGACCTCATGGCACACCAGCTAAAAACCACTGGTCTTTAATGGTACTTGCTGTTAGTGTTGCTAAGCTATCTATTGGAACTTCTATTGATACAAATGATTGCTTGGAATAACTTTTAGTTGCCACAACATGAGGTCGTATCATTTGGAGATGGACCTACTGTTCAAATCAAATCAAATCA
>NW_005187407.1:7295067-7327551 GCF_000239375.1 Pundamilia nyererei
ACATATTTTACAAATTAAATAGAGTAAACAATAAATAAAATATATAAAATAAATAAAATAAAATATACAGAGTGAGACATGTGCAAAACAGTGGCATTACTGTACAGTATGGAGTGCATAATGGTACTCCATTATCTGCCTTTTTGTTGTTGTGCTAGAACATTTTAATAGATACAGTGTCACATATTACATTGACTCACTGTCATTAACAACTCCTCTTAGCTAATTCAATCTTAACCTGTTAGTTGTGTGGTGTTCACCACTTTCTTTCTCTTTGAAAGACATTTGTTAATATCTGACTTCCCTCAGTTTGCTTTCTTTCTGTCTCCTTGCTTTCTCTTCTTTATTTTAATACCCTGAAATAGCTTTAATGGGGAAAGACACAACTCACAGTGCACATGAGCAGTCAAGTGGATGGAATAAATTAGCTGTGATGCGAAGTCCAAGTATGTGGTGGACTAATCCACTGTCATGAAAGAGCCTCCAGTATTTTTTGGAATCAAACTTAAATCACCCAACCAATGCTTCAGACAATTTAATTTAGACTTTAATTACTTGGAATTTTAAAAAGTTGTAAACTAGAACAAATGTTTAATTCCAGGCTTGACAGGGCCTCACCCACCATTAGGGACCTGGGTGGTCAGCAGAGATAAATGGGGATGATTGCGTCAGAAAAGGCATGCAATGTAAAATCTTAGCCAAATTAAACATGTAGCTCATAAAGGATGAGATTTCCATAACAAATTGGTTGGGGTTAACAACCACCTCTGGTGCTGTTTGCCAACAGGGTGTTATTAGAAACTGTGTTGGCCAAAGACAAAGGAAGAGGTGATTGAGAAAATATGTGAGGGAGAAAGAGAAAAGGGAGTAGGGGTAATCTTGGAAGACCATGTGAATAGTGTTGTCAGTGTGAAGCGTTGATCATAAGTTTGATGTTGGAAATCGAAGGCATGATGTTGAATGTTGTCAGTGTGCATTCCCTAGGTATTGTATGGAAATGGCTGTGGTAAATTCATGCTTTAAGAAGAAGGAGAAACATAGGGTGATGTGTAAGAGTAGAGGAAGCTGCATAGAGGTGGACTATATCTTATCCAGAAGATGCAATCCGAAATAGATAAGAGGCTGCAAGTTTGTGTTAGGGGACAATGTAGCTAGGCAGCATCAGATGGTATTCTGGTATATCTGGTGGACAGAGGAAATAGAGCAAGAATACTTCAGAATCTGAATCAGAATATTTTATTAATCCCAAGGGAAATTAAAGGAAGGAAATGCTCAGCGTGTTTGTAGATCTAGAGAAAACATACAACTACTGCATTAGAAAGTCAGACATGGCAGAAAGGAATATGAGAGTGGTACAGGACATGTATGAGGACAGCAGGAAAGTGGTGAGGTGTGCAGTAGGTGTGACCAATGGGTTCAGGATGTGGGGTGGGATTACATCATGCTTCTGCTCTAAACCCCTTTTTGTTTGCAATGGTGATGGACAGGTTAACAGATGAGGTTAGCCTTATCTTTACAGAAGAGATTGTGATCAGCAGTGAGAATAAGGAGCAGGCGGAAGAGAACCTGGAGGGGTGGAGGTATGCTCTGGGGAGAAGCCAAATGAAAGTCAGTAGAAGCCAAAATACATGTGTGTGAATGAGAGTGAGATGGGTGTAACAGTAAAGCTGCAAAGAGCAGAGGTAGTGAAGGCAGGTGAGTTTAAATACCTTTAAATAAGCAAAAGAACAAGAGAATGGAGGCAGGGTTTAGTGGGTGGAGACTATTTTCACTAGTGATTTGCAAAATAAGAATAGCACAAAACAATAGGGAAGATTTACAAATTGGTAGCAAGACCTGCCATAATATGTGTTTTGGAGACGGTAGTACTCACAGAAAAACAGGAGGCCAAGGCAGAGTTGGCAGAATTGAAAATATTAAGATTTTCATTGGGAGTGACCACGAAAGACAAGATTACAAATGAGTTAATCAGAGAGACAGTTCAGGTTGAGCATTTTGATTCAAAGTTAGAGAGGCGTCACTGGTAGGGCATGGACATGTGGAGGGGAGGAACAGTGGTTATACTGGTCAAGAAAAGTTGAATATGGAGCTGCCGGGCAGAAGACCATGGGGAAGATTCACGGATGTTTTAACGGAGGATATGTAGAAGGCTGACGTAACAGAGAAGGATGCTAGGAAGAGTATGTGACAGGGGGAGATGATCTGCTGTGACAACCCCTAAAGGGAGCAGCAGAAAAAGAATAAGAACCACATCATTTATCATTTATATCATATAAATGATATCATCAAGAAAGTTTTTTTTTTTTTTTGGTGGGTGGGGGGAGGGGGAGACGACTGTTCCTTAGTGCAATTTGTGTATTCACTATACCCATTCCCACTGCAAAATCTGCATTATATAAATGATATAAGTCCCAAATTGATATTTGTTATATTCTTGTACACTGAGTAAATTGCCTTCATATATAACTGTAATAGAAACCACGTTTTATGTTATCCCCAGGGACAGCAAAATAGGCTATATACTCAGTGACTCAAGGTAAATTCAAGCATCCAAATTTCTGCACTTACACTTTTCACACAGCCACTTTCTATAAAGGTTATATCTACAATGCAAGCAGCCTGTTCCTTAATTCCCTAAATGCTAACAAATTACATTAATAGCAAAAAAGAAAAAAGAAAAAAAAAGCAACATATTCAGCATAAAAAAATAGGTTTTTACAGAGTTTTACAGAATTATTGTATATCGTATGGCATAAATGACAGACAAATGCTTCTGGAGAGAAAGTGAACTGTTTAACCCTAATTTACAAATTCATTTGGAAAGGTGAAGTAAAATAATAAATCAAATCTGATGTAAAAAAACAAACAAACAAAACAAAAACTAAACTAAACTGGTCAGATTACGATTAATCGGACTAACAATGGACATGCTCAGAACCTCTCTTGGAATGTGGGATGATGGGAATCTGAGTCACCAAAATGCTAAGAAGGGAAACATCGGACTGGAACTTAAAAAAACAAAACAAAAACAACTAGGTAAGTGCGTTCTTTCAACGTAGCATATTGACATTCCATGCTGAACACAGAAATGTCAAGTTTATGTTGGTTAAAGCTAAATGGTTCACTTAATGTCAACTATAGCAGTAGCACATTACTGTGGCAATGAAGCTAAGACGTTAGCACTGTTTATCTTGTGACAGGCAGAACAATATATATTGAATGTAGCAATAGAAGTACTTTCTCAGCTACAGCTTGACGCTAGATAAATAAAGGTTACTGATGCTCATGTGAACCTTTCTCTTTGCCAGGATGGAGACAAGCTAGCTCATCCTCTGACGCTGGCATACATTCTGACAACTGGTTATATTGTGTTTACTTAACCCAACTCATATCATACACCTAACTCATAATAATTCCACTGAAACAAACAAAGCAAAAAAACTGAAAAACAAACAAGCAGACTAAACTTTCCGCAGGTTGAAGTTGGACAAATTTTAGAAAAGCACAACAAAAATCTGTTATTATAAACAAAACAGGAGCATCATTATTGCAAAAACAAGTGTGTCAGAGTATTCTTTTTATGTCACTTTCCTGACAGAAGAGAATAGAAGGCAAACGTCTGATGCACATCCTAGTACAAAGTCTACCTAATATGGATTGTGCTCATTGTGCTTAATATTTCCAGTAATGTGCCAGTGTGTCCACTTGTGTGCGAGGAAAACTGTGAAGTCTGGCCTGATTATCACCAAATTATTTATATTTAGATAAATATTTATTATCTTCAACTTATGTTTAGACTTTCATATCTCTTTGGCACCTTTTGTTTTTCTTTTTAAACAAGCGTCTGTTGAAAAATCTATGGCTGTGCTTTCTTGTGTCTCAGGAACTTCCAGACCACTTCAGAGTGATTGCAGCACAGCCCTATGTTTAGCTTATTATTTTGTTGAACAGAGTCATAGTAACTAATTATCCATCCATCCATCGTCATCCGCTTTGTCCGGGGTCGGGTCGCGGGGGCAGCAGCCTAAGCAAAGAGGCCCAGACCTCCCTCTCCCCAGCCACCTCCTCCAGCTTATCCGGGGGAATACCAAGGCGTTCCCAGGCCAGCCGAGAGATATAATCTCTCCAGCGTGTCCTGGGTCTGCCCCGGGGCCTCCTCCCGGTGGGACATGCCTGGAACACCTCACCCAGGAGGCGCCCAGGGGGCATCCTTGTCAGATGCCCGAACCACCTCAGCTGGCTCCTTTCGATGTGGAGCAGCAGCTGCTCTACTCTGAGCCCCTCCCGGATGGCCGAACTTCTCACCCTATCTCTAAGGGAGAGGCCAGCCACCCTTCAGAGGAAGCTCATTTCTGCCGCTTGTATCCGCGACTAACTATAGCTAGTCTAGGTTAACTATAGCTAACCATTGCATAACTAATTATGCAATGGTTAATATTAACTGTTAGCCATGTTTAGCTAGTTTTCACTGAGAAAATCATGTTATGTGTTATCTCCCCAGTTCATTAATTAACATAGAATCTGTCTGTCCTGGTCAGAGAGTGTTTTCCCTCGGTTGACTGACTGAATGTAGGCTGGACCACCTACAGTAACTCTAATCCTTCTCACAGTTACTGTCCATAAATGGATGACTAGACACGCTTTCTCTTTGCCCACATAATCTTCAACCAGCTGACTAGACCTGGGATGGCTGCTATATGGATGTAAAACTTTACTGTTAACACTGTTGCCTTCATTGTCTCTATAACTGTTCTGTCAGTATCTAACTCTCATGGTGATCCTGATTTGACACACTGGTACTCTTTTTTTTTAAGCTGAGCTGTTCACATGCTGTTGCATTAGGGCTACATCTTCTAGTGTGACTTATTGGTATTAATTTCTTCTAATAGGCATTATCCAAAGTTCAGAAATGTTAAATAACCTCTACTTGTGTTGTCAGTCTAGTTAGCAGGCTAAATCTCATGTTGACGCATATAAGAGAAACACCTGATAATGTTGTATTCACGTTTTAAGCACAGCTGATGGTTATTCTGTGGTTGATGAAGATTTAAAAAAAATGAGTAAAAACATTCAGATATTGAGTTAGGAGTGAGGTCCTAAATTCAGGAAGGAAACCAGAGCACAAGCAAAAGAGAAATTAAGACTCTCGACAACCGTTAGGAGAAGACAGAGAAAGAAAGTAAAAGTTAACACAGGATACAAACACTAACCTTCAGAGTAAAACAGGAAGTAGCCAAAAGGCAGATACTAGAAATGGAGACAAGGATACTCAGGTAGGCCAAGATAAATAATTTATACATGCTGTATCTGAGAGTTATTTAGAAAAGGGAAACCTTTTAAGACTCCCCAGTGATGTATTTCACAAACTCTGTGTGGTATGAAGACATGATTTCACACTGCTGTCTGTGGGATGTGTACTGTGCTTCAGGTAGTTAGAAATGTTATTTAGTAATATTGAAATTACCACCAAAAGTCCCTTACTTTGATTACTCTCAGTTGGGTGATACAGTGCAAACAGAAAATGTCATGGAGACTGTTACCCTGGCAATATTGTCAAAACAGTGAAGGAAGGAGGGGTAAATGAAGTCAGAGCAACCAGACAATCACAACAATGTGAGAAATGCTAGAGACCACCAAAAGAAAAAGAATAGTTGAAAAGGAGGAGTGATAAATGAAGATGGAAAAAATGAAAAGCTCTTTAAAAGTGCCACAGGTTAGTTCCTAGTTGCTGAGTGCTGCTACACCTTTTTTTCTCTCCATTTGTGTTTGGTGTTGCTGGGCATGTCGTTACCAACCAAATTACGTGTTACTGCCAGCATTTCTACTTTTACTGTTTCATAATATACAGCATTTTGATTGCAGCAACATGGAATCCAACTCTTGTTTTTTGGTTAATAAACAAAATTAACCTTAGAACGGAACCTATTTTACAGCTCTCCAAAATTTAGAAGAGACTATGTGTGTGAATCTGTGTGAATTACTTATTTATATTAAAAGTAAAACTTAAGACAGAAACCCTTTTATATGACATTGGCTTGAAGTCCAGGAGTGTTCATTTAGATAACTAAGATTGACCTGTGAAACATACAAAAGGGCAGGCCCTGCATGAAAAACCAAAGCCAAGTAAGTTCTACATCATGAAAAATGGAAGGAATGAGGACATGTTTAATAAATGCTCACTGTGATTTAGCAGAATGTATATCTCTGTGCCATTGTGATTTCTAGATTTCTGTGTATGGATTAGGATGTTAGATTAATCTTAATTGTAAAGTCCTGCAATATTTATAATACAATCTCCATCAAAATAACACTTTTAGTCTTTTAGTAATAGGATATATTAATGTGAGCATGCAAAAGAGCCAGTTTCAAAGTGCTTTTGCTTCAGAATAATGTGATACCTCTCTGATTAGCAGATATGAATGTAGCAAATCAAGACAGGAAACATATGAGTGTAAGTGTGGCAGAAATATTAAAGTAATTAAAAGTGAAAAAAGTGAGCAAATTATATCCTGCTTAGGGCCCTCATTAAGCTAAAGACAGCCCCGAATGCTTTGACAGTCATCTACGAGAGAGAGATGAAACTAGTTGTCAGGCAGTGCTGATAAAAATGGTGTATTATGGACCGCACAGGACCATCTGTAGCATAATGGCAGATGCTGCTTCCTAGCTCACAAAGACCTCATTACTGCTTGTTTTGTGAAGTTTCATTGAAATTTTGCAAGAAAGAACTTCTATTAAGCAGTTGATATGAATTTTAAAATGTTGTCTTTAGGTGCACCCTGGGTAAAAATAATCGCTGGTATAAAAGACTCGTTCTTTTGGAATTGATATATTAATCGCAAAGACTTAAATCACATCCCACAGTAGAAGCTCATTAATCTTTGCCATGTCCTCCTAGTTGGATAGGTTGTATCCCTGCATTGGGAGAAAGGGTGCCTTGGTCAAGTCCAGTCTTTATTAAGATTAATGAACAGCTTGACATTTTTAGTCCTCTGTCTGAATCGATAATTTTAATACTCATGAGAGCCAATGGGGATCTAAGCTTGTGGAACACACATTGTGGCCACAGGGCGCATGTTAAATGTCCAAGTGGTAATCAATGCAAAGAAATTAGCTATTGATCTCTTATAGTTTTGTAATAGGTTATCTATTGGTTTGCTCTTTCGAAAAATTCCAATATCAGTCGGATGGAATTGTGCTGTTAATATTGCTGTGGGGAGTTTGTATGTATGTGTATGCGTACACATACACCCACCTTCCATTTGTGTTTTCGTGTGCGTGCAGGGTCACATTCTAATTAGCACAGAGGGCAGACTGTAAACAAACATGTTTAGGAGCATATTGGTGATCCACAGTTCATTACAAATAAGGCTGAGAACTTCTGATTAGTTTTATGCAAGCGCAATGCTGACTTGAAGACCAGTGCTTACAAACAGCTATTAAAATATTTCCTCTTTCATACACACTATTAGTGATGGGTGTGTGTGTGTGTGTGTGTGTACACATATTTTACAAATTAAATAGTGCTGAAAAGCTGCTAGAAACAGACTTGTTAAGGTCAGAATCCCTATTGTAGTTCTGACTAGAGTTCTGAGGCTAGATAAATCTGATATCATGGATAAGACTGAGTATATCTGGTGAGCTTACTTTAAGTTACTGCTATCCAACTAACCTTTGCACTCACCCAACGTGTGTTACCCTGCCAGCTGACTAACAAGCCAGGGTCCTATTGTGGGAGTCCTATCCGACTACCCCCCCCCAAAGGACAGTCTTCTTCAGGGGCAGGGTGAATGACATCTCCATTGTTGTCTTGGATTTCAGCTGGTGGTTGCAGTGCTTTATTCTGTTTGTGTTGGAGGGTCACACTAACTAGAGCCTGTAACAAATGGAAAACTGGTTTATGAGCCACTATGTCAAACCCACCAAGGATAACAGTATTTTAAATTGTTTACTTATGTGTACACCTCATTTTCTCATTTTAACCAACATGCAACAGAAACAAAATGTGTCAGGAATACTGGTAAAGTCATAAATGGAAAAAAAGTACCAAGCTGACTTGTTTAAGTTTTGTTGGTCTGTTTCCCAGGACATGCAGTGTGAGGTGGACATGGATCTTCTTTGCTGGGGAAGTGGGGAGCTTGGACAAACTGGGCAGGGCAGGCCAGAGGTCATTCCTCCAGAGGAGGCACTTCTGAAAGAGTTTGCAACATCTGGGCTGGGCAGTGTAAAGCTGCTTGCATGTGGATCCAGTCACTCTGTTGTGGTTACAGGTAGCGTTCCCAGTCCACTTGTATAATAAATAAAATCTAGGAAGCCTTGCTAGATATTGAGTGGTGCAAGTGCAACAATGGGTAAAGGATAAATAATAAAAATAATATTTTTTCTTAAATATATTTTACCTTTTTTGTCGGTGTGTTCGAAGAATAAATTTCCAATATTATTTGGTTCTTTTGTTTGATGTTTGCACCAATCTCTAGCAACACCAGCTGGACTTTATTTCTTCCTCCATCTTTGTTTGTGTGCATATTGTTTGTTTGTGTTTGGTAAAAAATTATTTGTGCAAGAAATTGCTATTCTTATCTCATATTATTCTTAATTAGTTTACAAATGCCAAAATTGATTTTGTTATATGTTAATAATGCAATTAGCAGAACAAACCAAAAGACACTCTGAACCTCAAGGACCCAGTGCCGCAGATGATGCATGCAGGAATATAAAGGTATTGCAGCTACTGTTCTTTAAAAAAGAAAAAGGTGCATACTCTCATTTACACCATTTTTTACTTTAAAAAAAGAACGCATAATCAGACAACTGGTTAACTTGGACAGCTCATTAATAATTGCTGCTGTTACTGATATTTACCATGTTTAAGTCTGCAGTGCATCTTTGAATTTGTGATATACTGTTTTCCTCTGGCATGTATTTAGAAGTTTCAAAAGTATAAAAGCCAGATTACTTTGTCTTAAAGCTTCAGGTATCCACTGAGACTTTGGAATGTTTACAGAACAATGAGCAATGACAGACAAAGGCCACAGTTTAGTCAAAGCATGAATAAGCAAGCAAACTCATTGAAATAGTAGCAACAATTATCCAGAGTCTGGCATGTGAAGGACATCTTTTTAAGGACATCTAATAATAGTTTTACCTGATGGTGCAGTATGGATGGGTTACAAGCATGTATAATGCCATAATTGTAGAGTTTACATACTATATGAAGTGTCTTTTCTTTTTTGCCCATGAGGGAATACTGGCCTACTTATTCGCCAATTTGATAGAAAACCTGATGACAGGAAGAGAGTAGGCTCCTTTAGTACATTAGCTGGCAGTGGTCATAAATCAGTAGCCTAGATAAGTCTTATAGATCACCCCAACATAGGGATCTTTTGCCTCTGCCGTCATTACAGGGAAAAAGGTGACATTTTTGATTGATTAAAATGGTGCAGGCTAGCTTAGGCTAAATCATGTTAAGTGATGCGACATTGCAGTTTCACATATCATATTTCTGTCAAGACAATGATGGTGGAAGGCATTGTCAAGGCATGATATCTGACAACAGGAGACATCTGGAGGGACCGGAGGAGATTTATGGGAAGGTTTTAGTGGTCTGAGGGAGATGAGAGAGAGTAAAAAGTGGTCCTTTTTTGTGCATTGTCACTTCCAGAGTGACTGTAAATTTTACTCTAGTGCTGTTGGGAATTGGGGACATTTACACATCCTGACAAATTGCTTGCTGTAAAAGTATTTATTGGTCATGTCTTCCCTTTATTCTTGGCCAACTCACAAACACATACCCTCCTCACAGACACAGAAATATTTATCCAAAGCAAATTTATGTGACACGCGTTTATGCGTCGTACCTGGCTATAGCCGGATATTTGTCATAATGGTGTCGTGTTAATGTTTTGATAGAGGAGGTCTTGAGTAGGTCGTAATGGTTTTATATTGGCCAGATTGTCCCAAATCAATGGCCATTTGGCCCAGTCAGCCCAAAGAAAGGCTTGTTTATGGAAAATTAGTTTGCAAGAGAAATCCATAAGACGTGAAGAAAGCTGGAGAACAACTTTGCTTGTGTAACCTGACACACATACACAGTCTTGAGCGTACACATGCACACTCTATCTCACAAAGATGAACTGGTCACTGATTTAAGGTCGCACTACAGTCACTATGACAGTCAGTGAACAGCTATAAACAAAACTGACCTTAAGGGCTGTTGCCATGTTAAACTTGTACCATATGTTCATCATGTTTGGGGGCGTGTGATTTGTGTTCTGATTGCAAGTGTGAAAATAAAATATTTTTAATGAAAGAGTTTGGAATGATAGAAATTTGGCCAGCGTGGAAAAACATCTTTATTTTCATTCATTTCCAATTATTTTTATTTTTTATTAGTCCTTTATTTATCCAGGTAAAAAAGCTCATTGAGATTAAAAATCTCATTTCCAAGAGAGACCTGGCATCATGGCAACAAAAGTCACATACCACATAGGTATATAACATTTAAAACAAATACAAATTTGTATTTGTAAACAGTAAATGGCTATTTACAGTGTACTGAACTCAATGAGAGTGGAATTTATCTTCATGACAGTGAAATTATCAGATTCTTAGACAAACTTAGTCTGCTCTTTTGACTTTGTTGTTCCGTTTCAAACATTACTTCACATTATAAATTGTTGCCACTAGGTGGCACTGTGAGACTGCCAATTAGAAACTATAGCAGAAGAAGGTAGGTGGGGGCAGGTGGGGAAAAAGAGGCTTACTTACCTCACACTCAGACAGAGCTATAATTTACTAATAGTGTGGAAGCCGCCATTGCTGTTATCTTTTAATAGATTTGTATGGGGGAAAGCAGGTGCCTGTTGTTAATGCGTCCAATTGCCCAAGTTGCCTACAGAATTTAGGGCATCCATCACTGTCGTCGGCGGTGACACCCTGTCGTTCTACTTCATGCGGCGGGCCGGCCAGGCTGGGTTGGTAACAGATGAGGCTTCTCTCTCCTCTAGACGCCCACAGTCACACAGAGACAACCGCCATACGCGCTTTCACATGCATACACACACAAAACCACACGGCTATACCACTTTCTTAGAGGACAAACTAAACTCATACCTTTTAGAGTAGGAAGTGTATATTTCTATAGTTTATATACATTTCAATATTCAAAATTACATACATAAGAAATTATGCTATAAGTCATTAACAAATATAAAAATCTAGAATAGAACCAGTTAACACACTTTTTGAAAACTATTTTGTGTTGCTTCAGTCAGCAAATGCTTTCCTTTTGCTTATTTGGACTTCCAGTTATTATAGATCCCTTCTACAGTAAGTTAAGGGGTCCTAGGTCACAAATCTCTACTCTACTGAGCTTCATAAAGCCGTATATGTCACAATGGACAAAAATGCTTTCTGCAACTCTGCAAAAGTTATGCAGGAATATTGAAAATACATAAATGGCACACTGCCCCTTAACTTGTCTTGCAGACAGGCTGCTGCTAAAAGAAGTATGATCAGAAGAGTAGCAACACAAAGGTATGCCTTCTAAAACCAGACGATAACCAACTCCCATCAAACTTTTACAGCAAACATTTTTAGCATATTATATTTGCAAAGTGTATTTGCCAAAGCTAAAGCTAGATGTTTGTACTGTACAAGTGCAAACAAGATACAATTTCTTTGTAAATACAACTTACCCATCAGGTTCTGTGACAGCTTGATGATCCTTAATATCATTGAAATTGGTTTAGGTTACTCAGGTGAAAAAGAAAGATGGCTACTGTTACTGACTAACGCCACCACCAGCACTATATCTGTATATAGCACTGGGCAATGTTTAAGAGCCACTGAACAGCGTTATCAAAATATGTTAATATTGAGATCAGATATTTAAAAGAAGAATAAGGTGTAGTTCAAAAGAAATCGTGCGTATTGTGCTTGGTTCATTCCAACCAGGACTAGAGAAAAGCTATTCGGTGCAGAATTTTGAAGATGTAGCTGGTAAGATATACTTAAAAGAATAAAACTTTGCTTTGTGTAAGAGCATCCTGTCTGTCCACCTGGACACAGGTATATATATACTGTAGTTTTTGTTGCTGAGTTCAAGCATCCAGGGATTTGCCCTTGGCTACAGGATGTCAGTTCAGTTCCTCATATGGTTTTTATATAAAATTACTCCTTATTCTATTAAAATCTGATATGTGGCTGCTATATTTGCTATGTGACACTACCTGTATTTGACACAGAATTTAAGACTACAGTTTGGGGTCAACACAGCTGCAGGGGACAGAACTACAGAACATTTGTCACAGTGGCAGTTTACTGAAAGAATTTAGCACAATTATGTACTCTTTTGGTCCATGTTATTGAATAGTCTCTTTGCAGATTGCTATGCTTTCTTTTAATGGTGAATTGATTGACTTTTTCATTTTTATAAACATCTCATCTCTGATTATTTAAAACATAATTGTAATTGCAGGTTGAATTCTTATCCTACAGTTGAATGTTAGCTATGTAGCAAACAGGTTAATACGTAAAAATAGCCATCTCACTTAAAAAAAACCCAATGAATTCAAACAGATTGCAATGTACAATGTGGTAAAATTACAAACTACAGTAAAGATTATTGGTTGTTTAAGTTGTGTGAGCTTTAAGTTTATGGTTAACTATATTTTTTATTTTAATAACAAGATTGGCTCCTTATTGCAGTTTGCAGTGCTCTTTTTTTTTTTTTTGGGGGGGGGGGGGGTGTTGGCACACACTCCATATTTGTATTTATTAAATAAATATGGGGAAAGCATGCACTGGTATCTTTTTAAAATTGAAATTTCTTTGTTGAACAAATGCTGAAATGCTGTGTTAGAGAAAGGAAATACCAGTAAAAAAAATCTTTGTAAACTTTGGCCCTACGTTGCTTTGAATTCCTGACCCTCTAGCTCCACCCCTGAGCTTAGCCAGGGGCACCTCTTTGCTTTCAGGTTTGCCCTCCGCCCTCAAGAACACTCTGCGCAGCTGTATTTCTTTGGACCCAGGCTGAGAGTTGGAGGGTATACAGAGGTGCCTGCTAATACCTTGTTAGGGCTGTTGCAGTTGCTGGGCCTCAGTGAGGTCACTGTCAGTACTGTTTTAGTTCGAGGCCCTTGATCTGCTGCACGTTGGATGAAGCCAAAGACTCATGTGCTGGCCGACTGTGACCTATAATATTCTGCTGGAGGCCTTGCACTTGTGACTACATTGAATTGTTAGAAGCCGGATAACTTAAGTCAGAAATGGTTACTTTGAAGGAGTTTTAAGCAAATACTAAAGACTATTTTAATGTAACATGTTTTAAAATCTTTTGTTGTTTGGTTTGGATGCTTGTGTCAGAAGTTTGGCGGAAAGTCTTTACGGTATCCTGGGATGGTCAGATGCAAGACTGGGCAAGGTATTTAGGTTCCTCTTTTTCTTTGTTTCTTTTGTTAGTGTTCTTTTCAGGTTCTTTCCATATGAGTTATGAACCTTGGTGTCAGGTGTTAAAAAACATATGAGAGTTGTGACCCAGCTTCCTTACCCTTTTTTCCTCTCTGACATCTCTCAACATAAAACAGAACTCTTGCTCTCGCCATAATTGTAACCATCGTTACGTTTGCACAGTCCCTCCACCCGAGTATTTCCTCCTGCAAACTGTTGATGAACATTGAAGCAATTTTATATTTCTCAGATGGTCTCTTCATTTTCCAACATTGATTAACTTTAAAAAAAAAAAGTGTAATGTGATGACATCATGCATATGACAGTGATAAAGGACACAGACTGAAATTTTAAAGTGCGTAATAAACAATTTTCTTTAAAAGCAAGTGTTGTTCTTAGAGCCATCACAAAAAAACAAGACAAAAACCAAATCTCTGTCTAGTTTGGTGACATCCATTAAAACTAAGTACAGCAGACATAGTTTTCTTTGAATTACTTGGCCCTGAAATCCAATAATTATTAGCATTCAAGGCAACTTTATTTCTGTATACTCAGTGGGATACAAAAATTGTGAGCAAGAGAGATATAGACAGACTGGGACAAATGACAAAGACAGTGGCTGGAAAAAACCCCACACACATGACCCGTCTTTTGTGCCTTAAGCATAGCTTTCTTCTGGAAATGTATAATTCACTTGGACTGTCCGGAAACTGTGTTGTTAATTTGGAGACCTATTTTCTCATTTCCTCTTTCTTCCCATCTTTCTGTCTTTCCCATCTGTGCCTGTAGGCAAATGCACCTTTACCTATGTATTTTATTGTCTTGTTTAATGTTTGTCAAAGAGTGCAATACTGAGAGTAATTCTAGGAAAGTATTGGCCATCCCCTGCATGACAACTCCAATATGTCTGGCCTGGACCGAACACTGAGGGGAGCTTTGATAATAATTTGCCATTTAGCTGTTTTGATGTTTTTCTATGATTTCCCAGTTGGCAAAGGTGGATGAGCAGAAAATGGAAGAACAGGAAAAAATAACCCTGTCCTTGCTTCTCATCCTCTGTGTCACTTACTGTTCTTTCTCTCTATCTTTCTAACTCTCTCTCTCCAGTGATTTCCTGTGCTAATTTAGTTGAAAAGGTTTAGCATTTAGTTTTGCACTCAGTTGCTTTTAAGGTTAATCATAGGACAGAACTGTTTATATTGCTGTAATACGGGCTTAACTCTCTCTTAGCGAAGCACGGAGCACTTGAAATGTATAGTGGACCGTCTCACTGCCTTAGACGGTCTTTTTCTTGCTCGTCTGCATCGTTCAAAAAACAAATGTTAATGCAGAACAAAAGACAATAGATGGAGAAAAGTCTTGCCAATTAGCAGCTAATGAGACAAGCTTGTGAGGATATCCAAATCCTCAACGTGTTAACGTTTACAACCCCTCCTCCATCTCTCAAATCCTACAACCTATGCCTCCCCCATCTGCCCTTGCACCTAGCCTTCTTTTGTAAGGCGGTTAGGGCACCTCTGAGGCCCTTTGTGTGATTATTCACACATGGCTGTGGCCCTTGTGCTGTGAGCACAGAATAGGAGAGCAAAAAAAAGAGAAATGCCTCATATATGGATAATGTAAAAATATCCAACTGACACATGGTCAGTGTTTTTTTTTTTCCTTATATTTAATTTTTTTTAATTAACTTGTCGTTTCCCGTCGAACACACTCCCACGCCAACACATCACCGCCTCATCGTCTGGAGATAGATGCATACTGTAGACCCAGTGAGGCACTCAGTCCCCCACCATGCGTTCTCAATTTTACTTAATATAGTAAAGCCAGGAATTGGGTGGGTGGGTTGTGGTTGGGACGATGGTAAGGGAAACACATTTGATAAGTAAAAAAAATTATATGCCAAGAGAAAAACCAGCCATCCCAGTTGCCTTTGACACGCTTTTTAACAGAGATGTCTGTGTTGGAAGTGAAAATAAAATCTGCTTTTGTAATAGAGATCTTTGGACAGCCTTGAATGATTTGCCACTACTCTTTTCCGGGCTCATTTTCTCCATAGTGTGTATTGGGAGTGTGCTTGGATTCTCGGTGGAGGAAATCAAATGTGAGTTGGCCTGGAAGTGTTGCAGTAAACAGTGAGAAAAGCAAACACAGGCCAGATCAGGGAATATCGTGCAATGTAATATTTGGACTAAAAAACTGAAATGTGTAATGGAACAGCACAAATTTGACTCTCCAAAGGGACTTCTAATTGATTCTGTGCTTCATTACTGGTTTTCTCAGGGAGAAATGGACATCTTACTTATGTATGAAAACAGAGCAACAGACATTTAAATGGATGCCACGGTGATTATTGCGATGCAGTTCTCACAGCATTTGGCAGCAGATGATTGCTTTATTGCTTTAGTTTTTCTTAAATTCTATTATTTTTCCATGAAGGTAGCAGAGAGTAACTGTTTGAATGCAACCTTAACCTTGACTGGAACAATTAAATGAAAGAGAGAATTGAAAGAAAGTGGTTTGGGAACACAAAATAATCCAGGGATCCACTTGATATGTTATTTGTCAGGGGCAGTACATTTGTGCATGTTAACTAACTGTGCCACTGGACTTGGCCTGCTCGTAATAGGGTTCCAGCGCAAACATTTTCTCTCAGGGATTTCTATTATTAATTCTGTCTGAACACATCCATAAATGAATAATGAAATAAATAATGAAAACGTTATTACTTTTGGCAGCTGGGTCATTTCTCGTTTCCTGCTTTTTCCTCTGCTTGTTTCCTACTAATTAACTTTCCAAGGAGTTGTCCTCGTTTTCACAAAATACATTTCATCAGTTTGGTAGCCCTCAGAAAGTGGGGGTACACAGTTTTGAGTCAAAGACAACAACCGGGACAATATGCAAGTACTTCACTCCTTTTCTTATCATTGGCAAGGGAAACAACTTGAAAAGCTTTAAAAGTAATGTGCAACTGAGTTACACAAAGCTGGTCAGCAGTTCTTCAAACACTGTGGCCATTGGATAAAATATGAAGACTTTTAAACCTAAAGATGCACTTTTATCATTCAGATTGATCAATGAAACCCTGAATTAACTATTTGAGGCTTTCTGCTTTACATGTGAGCATCTTTTCTCATTTGTAAAACACTAGAACTTTTGCACAGATGTGCTCTCACAACTAAACCACTCCATTTGCTTTAAGTGAGCAGTGGTGCCTATAAAAAGCATGTGAAAAAACAGGACACGTGACACCTGTGCGTTCACTTTGAATTCTCCAGACGATTACTTACTCTACTCTCACGTGGCCTCAATCGGACATTACAAAGGCTGTAAGAAGCTAACGGGGTAAAACTTGTTTACGGTAACTTTGAAGTCGACTCAATTGGACATTCACGTTCTCACATAGAGCTCCTCTGGATAATGTCTAGAAAAGTTCAGGGCTGTAGTGATTGTGTGAAAATGTCTCCATTTGGCACTCAAGGTTTCTCCTTCTTCTTCTCCAGCCCTCATCTCCCTCCTCTCAGATGCCCATACCATGTTGTTAAAGGCTTGTGCGCTGGGTTTAGGGGCTTGGCGATGAGCAGCCCTTATTTAAAACGGATCTTAAAGAGGGCAGTAAAGCTAAAACCCCAGTAAAAGTTCCCCCATCGCTTTAGCATTGCTATATAGATGAATTTTCTCTCTCTCTCCTCATTAGAGTCATTGCAACTCTTTCAAACTGCTCCTTCCGTTTCTCTGCATTTTACTGTTAATTAGTTTGCTTTGTAAGGTTAGACGTGCGGACGGAGCAACTTTGAGAGTGTTTAGCTGCCATCTGTGTGCATACAGCTTTAACTATGTACAGATGGTGTGTGCTCACAGACAGGTTGCTTCTTGTATAGAAAAAAAGTGTGAAAGACAGTTTTGGTTCTTTTAACAAGATTTATGGCCATTCTCGCAGGTGACTGCTTAAGCTATAATGATGATTGTTAGTCAGCTGTCAAAAAAGGGTAATTTAAGCAGGAGTAACAAAGAGAGGAGAATGAATATATCTTCATTTGCACATTCTTGGTGATGAATCCTCTTCAAAAATATTGGCATTCCTGGAAAATTGGCTTTGTCAACTTTGAAGCATAATGAACTGATTGTTTAATGGCTACTTCTTAAAGGCTCCAAAGTCAAGGTACCATTAGCCATTCAGTGAACCAGGTAAACAGAGAACGAGACATAAATTGCCAAATAATTGCTTGACATGGTCACAAAATTAGAAATCATAATCAAATAAGGAGCTGACTGACGGAGAGAACCAAAACAAGAACCAAAATGTAATTTCCCACTCCAGTCAAAAGTTACCATTTTATATTGGGTGCAAGATAAACCACGAAATGCACATTTTAGAATTTTCTAAAAATAATGTAGCCAGTCCAAGACTGCAGTATAACGTGTCTTTAACTTTGCACTAAATCGTACTCATTTCTCTGTTTTTCCCTTCATTTTGTGACTTCTTAGCCCGCGTGCAAGGTGCCTCTCGCTGGTGGGAAACCTGCCCTTCTCAGTTGTAGTTCAGTGCCTAATGCTCTCTGTGGGGCATTGTGAATCACCCTCCCACAATTAAAAAAGGGTTAGCAAAATTATTGTTGGCCTATTGCCACATACTTTGTGATTTAGCAGTGGTCAGAGACAGATTGTGGGCCAAGACTGCCCAAAACTTCTCTCTCCAGCTCATTGAAATTGCCCGGTGTAATTAGTAAATTGAAGAAAATTTAGGGAGAAGGAACTCTTGCTCTTTGTTGAGGAAACAGAGCACAGACTGAGTATATGACTTCTATCTTTAACCTCAATGCAATACAAACGTTGCGGACAAGCTGAACGTGATACATATGTATACATACATGAGAGAGAGAGAGCAAACAAAATCATGTAGGTTATTAGCATGTTTTTTACAATTTTACAGATGATATTATAGCTTAAACATCACCTGTTAAAAGTACATTTTAGAGTTTTGTGAGTAAAATGAAAAGACCCCCCCGTACACATCAGTATACATATTTGAGACGGAATGGACAGAAAATGCTTGGTCTTGTTATTCAAAGTGAGATACAAATGAAAGTGAGAATGCTACGTGTAACTAGACATGAGAAAAAGATGAGCGTTTTCACAGTAACGTCACAGTTTTATCAAACACCATCAAATAAAGGTTTATTAACGATTCTAATTTGCTGTGCTGACACCTTTTTTTCATGATGAAATGAAGTGTTGATGCTGGGCTGAGAGGTATCGCAGTGCAGTGTCAGCGCTTATGGAGTCAGTTAGGAGAGAATCTGTCATTTCATTAGATTAGTAACATTATTTATTATCATATATTGACGCATGCCACTTGGTAAAATGGGCCACAAATAACATGCATTCATTTGTGCAACTCAGTGCTTTTTTTTCTTTGTACAATAGTTAAAAAGTATATATACAAATTCACAAAGCTGTATCATTTAGGGTCACAGGATCCAGTCGATTTTTTACAGTTCGTTTTTTTTAAAACTCACCTTGATCGAATCCCTAAGCACACACCTCTCATTATGGTGTGTCATAAAACTGCTCACTAATGGCTTCGAATCAATACAGCAATTTGAATGTATTAAGAACTCATTTGCTACAATGAGCTACCATTGTTAAAAAAAAAATAAAAAAAAATAAACAAAACAGCTTTTTTTTGCTTTTCTGCTTTAAAAACCTCAAATCCTGGGCGTCTGTGAAGAGGATCCTCCACAAATGCCTGTGAAAGCGGGCAAAAATACTAGGGGAAAAAAAGATTGCTTTGTTAATTTCTCTCCCCCCCTCCCTCTTTCTCTCTTTCCCACTCTCCCCAAGGTTCTATTAGGAAATAGATCCCAGGTGTTCGATAAGCCTGTAGTGGACATGACAGCAGTGCAATCAAGTGTATAAATTTAATTGCAGGCTCATTTTGTGCCGTTTATTAGCCGTTTAGGGGCACATCGCTCCACTTGAACCCTGTTATTGCCAGACAGAACAGCTGTTTGGTTCTTTTTTGTCTCATTGCATAGTTTTGAAAAAGTACACACTAAAAAGCCAAATGTGCGTGCACACACGCACACACATACAGGCTTACACACACACTTCTTTGATTTCATTTGAGAAATTAAAGTGTACACTAAAATAAATGGTCAAAATACATAAAATATTTTAAAAAATCCCAGGTTAAAACATATTTTGTATTCAAAAGTCTTAGAACAAAGGCAATTTGTAGATAAACAAATCTGACTGCACCCAGAAACAAAGAAAATAAAGGGATTAGAGTCTTTTTGGCTTCAGTGGAACTGGGCTGCTGTTGAACGGTGCCACACACTGAGAAGCCTGCAGATGTACTAGCTTTGGTTGAAACCTTCTTCTGGTGCAACATGCCATTAATAAAAAGCCTAGAGAAAGCTGTGTTAATTGTTACCATGCACTCGGTCTTGCCATTCCAATAAATCATCCTGCTAATTGCAACAAATTGTGGGCTGACATTAAGCTATGATTCTGAACCGGCAAATATTCATCAACATTGCAACTAGCCCCATAAAACAAAGAGCTGGCCGTTTCCCAGGCTTAAAATATATCTACCATCTAACTCCCCGATTACTTATATATCTTTCTTGTCCTCAGTCTTTAAGCGGAGGATTGTGAAAGAATGAGATGACATCGTGTTTATTTATTATATCCCAATAATGCCCAAGTTGGGACAGTCATATAACCAACCACAGACTTTGTTTTCCATGCTGGCATTGAAGCCGTATGTGTGCTCTAAAACAATTACTATGTTTTCTGTCATAAGAAAATTACCTTTAAGAGTTTTGTAAATGCAAGGCTGCTTTGAGTGTGTTTGTCAAGAATGTAGCAATAAACTATGTGTTATATGAGACAGTTTCATAGTCTTTAGCTATTACCTGCCTCAAAAAATTACACAAATTAAATCTATACTTTGATTTCACTATTCTTTAAAAAAAAGTTTATTACTGCATAGCGTACTTAGGAAATCCTTGATTTATCACCAAGCAGTCATATGTGGGTGCATTTAACCCCCCATGCAATGTTTATTTTATATAGACAAAAGGCTAGTTAAATCCCTCTACACTCTGACAGTCACCATAACTGTCACTGCGGATGATGTATTTCACAGCCTAGTGCATTACTACCACTAATGTTTCACTGTGCTGCCAATTCGCCCTGATAGCGTTAAAAACAGAGACAGTATGTGTCAAAACAGTACTTAATGGGCTGTCACAGGTGTGCAGGAGAAGCTAAAGATGTTGGGGCTTAAGGTCAGGAACTGATTTGTTATTTCGTAGTTCATGGGGAATTTGATGTTAACTGATCAATTCAACACCCCAACATTCCCATAAATCAATTCTGCATCTGGACAGGAGATACACGTGTGTGAGCATACTGTGTGAATGCAAGCATGTACATGAAGTAGAATATAGCGTGTTTAGCGTAAAAAATATTTCAATATTGTAAAACCAAATTACAATACTCATATATATCTTGAAAGAAGCAATTTAGCAATTTTGTAGATCCTGATTTGTGATTTTTTTTTTCCAATTGCGACCTGCTGAAACAGATTTATGCTAGTTCTGATTTTCTTTCTATAACTGATAGTATTTACAAGCAAAACTCATAATAAAAGTTATTAAAGTTCACAATTTCCCCCAAACAAGTGTAGCTATCTGAGGCTGCGACCTCTTGTGAATAAGGGAACAACTTACCTTTCGTCTTTGCCTTAAATAACTGAAACTGCTCTACTACTGGAAGGAGATGCACCCACCCTTATGTGCCATGTTTTACCTTACTAAGCAGAAACAAATGCAAGAGTTTTATATAACAATGCAAACTTCCCATACGTAGATCCCTTTCCAGTGTGGTTATAACTTCACCAAACAACGGGACGTTGGCCTTTATGGGTTTTTTTTTATCTTTCTATAAATTTCCCCCTAACTCCTTTGAATCATTGCACATACATTTCCAAGGCTGCTGGCTTGTGCCTAGCTCTGATGTTTGGATAGCTTTAGCCACTTTGCAAAGAAGAGAACAAGGACAATGTCCATGGTTTCCGATTAGGCTTGTAGTTGGGTGTTCTCCCTGCGGTTTACTTTGACAAAGTTTGTATCTTTGCTCACAGTGAAGTGCTTCCACGCTAATGACACTTTAGCGTGTGTGTGTGTGTTTATAACTGTTTGGCTGCACCATTGTGCACATGTTATGCATGCATGAAATGGATTGGCTAGAAATTGTTTATGATTGGAAATCATCAAAAATGTCTGAACATGGAATGGTTCGATCTTGACACTTGTGCAGGATGCACTTTTTCTATACCTATGATCTTATATTACAAGACTTAAATGAAGAAAACTATAGTACACATTACACATTTTGTTATGAAGGAGCTAACAGAAGCGTCCAGCACTGCCCTTTAGAGTATTTGTAGTAGGAAATACCACACCTCTACATTAAAAAAAATCCTGTTGGTATTCATTTATTGCTTGTACTGGAACAATTTTACATGAAATAGAAGAAAATCATATCAACATTTTATAAAACCAGATAGTTACGCACAAACACTTTTACCAGCTGTTATATAAATATAAAAGAATGAACATTCTGTAGCCCAGTAATGTAGAATTAATGTTTAAATGTGCTGCATTTAATAGACTCAACAAAGCTGTTCTGATTACATTTTTGTCAGAAAATTAGTTGCAGGAATTCAGATTGCTTTGCAGGGTGACCATATGAAATAAAAAACATTTAAAAAGTAATAAATTCTGACCAATCTTGTGTAGGTGGCAGAAAAGAAGGCATGCCATTGCGACATATCACAGAAAAACACTACTAATGTCTTAGAAGTACTTTCTGTCAAATTTCTTGTAGACAGTTAGCTTTGAAACATCTGATCTGATCTGGTGGGCCCATCTCCTGTGTAAACTGAGGTTCAGAGACCAACTTTATTGTAAGAGTTGTGGCATTTCACCTGTAAATTACAGATAGTATACTTGGCAGTTAAATTTTAATTTGTTTTCCTTTTTGGTGAGTGTGTTTAAAAAACAAATAAATAAACAAAACAAAAAACATTTCTAATCATAATATGATTAGAAACATTGTTAAATACAATTTGAATTGCAGTATTTGTTTGCATTATCATTGCTCTGATTAAAAGACACTGATATAAAATACTGAGACATGGCCCACCAAAACCACATGCAACAGTTTTTTCCTCGTGTGCTTACTTGCACCTACGCCATCTTCTTCATGGTCAGTTAAACGTGTTGCTCCGCTGCCACTCCCTTAAAATTCTGATGGAGAGAGGGTATGCCTGCAGGTTGATCCTGCTAACTCTGGATGGGTGATATAGCCTAGAAATTGCAACAGAATATTTCAAAGAAATTTGCAATGGTGTTGTGTCACATCTTACTATAATAATTGTAGTGTATGTGTGTGTGTATATATCTGTGTGGAGGCGCTGCAAAATCGTTCTTTTCCAGTGTGTTACTGCCACTGATGACTGGCCATCTAATTCTCCACTAGTAGTGACCCATTAGATATATTGACACAGCATAAGTCAAATATAAGCACAGAGATAGCCTAGATAGTGTTTTCCATGTAAATTTTAAGTAAAAATAGAACATCCCTACTTAACATGTTACTTTAGTGTTTGTTATTGTTATACTAACTTAACCTCGGAACTGTTCGGGAGCCTGTTTAGTTTTGCCAAAATTACAGTGCTTTGCTTATTTTGCAAAGTACTGTGCTGAAGGTCTAACCTCTTGTAGCCAAACTACTAATATTGAAGAGGCTCTCTTTTTAGGTAATAAATCATCACTGGAGGCTGAAACGCTACTCTCACTCTCATCCATGTTATCGGCTTATGTCGTTGTGAACAATCGAGAATGAAAACGTGTTTATGCATATATAATTGATATTTTGAGATGACACGTAAAAATTGATACTGGTATTATCATGAACGGTATAACAAGGCGGAGCCCTAATGCCAACTGTGGAAGGAAAAGTGTTTTGTCTAAAAATGGGATAAATTTGCTGCAATGGACTGTTTTGTGAAAGGTGAAGGAAGAAGACCTTACTAATCACCTAAAATAGTAAAGTTATAATAATCTTTGCTTGAAAATGCCTAAATTGGCAGCAATCCCAGTTCTGTCATCTAAGTTGAGTTATATATGTAGTTTTTTCTACATGTGAGGGGGCCTGCCATTGGAGATACAATTTAAAGTCAATCTTCAGGTGTTACTTACTACTTCCATGCAGAAAAAACTGCAGTACACTAAAAATATTCAATATATATTGCCCATACCTGCTATATTGTAAATAATAATAAATCCTTGCATTATTTGAGTATGTTTTCATGAATGCCTCAACCCTTTCAACCTTTGTTTAGCTCCTTTTTTATATTGCCGCCACCAAGCTAGGAAGTTGGCTTAATAAAGCACGATAACTGGCACTGCTGTGGGGATAGTGGTGACTGACTGGAGAAGGGAGAGCAGAAGCATCCTTCCATTTGACAATGTTAAGCAGTGATTGGCTTATTACTGCGTTCTCTGATTCAGCTGGATGTGTTCAAGGATCTTCTCTGCGGTGAAAAAGGTCGGCTGCTCTTAGTTGTGCTCAGCTAGAATACTAATACTGTCCTTATTCAAATGATCTGCTCCAGCGCTTATTAAATTGATGGCCCAGGCGCTCTAATTTAATAGTGTTGCAGTCCAGGAGACGGACACAGCTGCAGTCACCGGTGAATTAGGTGCTTCTGAGGCAAAGTTCAAGCAGGAGCCCCTTTTGCTTTTGGGATGCATTTTTCCCAGCAAATTAGCAGTCAGTGCCACTGCACAATTAATTAGTGCAAACCAGGAAAAGCTTGTCATTTAATAAGGTGCTTTTTTTCCCCACTCACACCTCTCCCACACTCTGAAATGTCTCTTCCTTTCTTACCATATCGTATCCCCTCCCTTAATCCCTCCCTCCTCCTTTTTGTCTGCGACTCTGTCGTTTATGCCCTCTCTTCCAGTCCTTTTTACATAAACAGAGGGAATTGATCCATTAAGCTCTGTGCTATTAATACCATTTAATGTATTTGTAGATAAAGCAAAGCTGTGGGTCGGATATATATCAGTGGCATAAGAATTTGGGAGCTCCTTTTGGATTGGAAAAAAACATGTAAAACTGGAGTAGCTGGTGATTATTTCATCCAGTTAGAAAGGGTTGCGGTTGATAGTTATTACAGGGGAGGATAAACATACTTAAATACAAGGCATCTTCAGGTATCCAAATGCGTGCATGTGTGCAGGAGCCTTTGTATGCATGAGTATACTTGTAAGTCCATCCATGCATGTGCGATGCTGCCTGTGTGTGTCCATATAAAACCCATAAAGAGGCACTTTTTCAGGATTTAATTGGATTTCATTTCAAGAGGCAATAAATTGTATGCGATGTTTTGTGACATCAAGTGGTTTGCAATCTCAGCCAAACAATGACGTAAACTCCACATTATAGCACCCTCTACCGAAGTTGATTAGTATGGAGACGAGTTATAATTCTACCTTAAGAGCAGAGTGTAGCTCTCACTTTTAATCTATTTAATCTCATCCCACTGTCTCTTATAAGGACCAGAACTTAGGATAGTTCCACTTACATTGCACACATCATTACTGTGTGTTTATTGGTTCCTGTGAGGGGTGCATGGCACTCCAAAAGTCGGTAGTAATTCTTGGGAGAAATATTAATCGGAACTTGAATATAGATGGTCTAACAAGAAATATTAACTGGAGCTGTGAGTGTGCAACAGAGAAGAGGCGAGGAGAAAAGAGGAATCATAGAAACCAAAAGAAAACACGATCACTAGTTAATTGATGAGGCTGAGTATATGAATATGTATGGCTCAGCAGTAAAAAAAAAACAACCTTTGAATTAAAATTTGACAAAAGTGTTGATTTTTATTTATTTTTTAAAATTTTCATTGCATGTTAATTCTATAACTTCCAAATGTACTCCCACAGTTTTAAGTAAGTTTTAAGTGTTTGTTTACATTTTCCTTAAAGACTTCTGAGAGAACTGTAACCGCACTGGGAAAAGTTTTAAGATTTTTTTTTTTTGATGAATTGCTGTATTTTAAATGGAACAGAACATTTCTTACACAAATCACAAGACATAGACTTACTTTAGAAAAACAAGTATACGTAAGATGTTTGTTTACCACAAGTGCAGACTCAATATTTCTTTCTTTCTATTACGATTCAGTTCCTCAATTTACTTAATTTGCCAAAAGTTGTCACCACTATTATTTTTTACCTAACTGTGTCGATATGCAAAAGTAATGTCAAAATTTAAAAGTGTTGCTTTTGCTTCTTTTTCAGTACGTTCGTTTTTATAGTAAAAAAAAAATGTGATTGAGCGCATAGATAAAAAATCAATTGCGATCTTGAAATTAATCTGGAAATCAGGAGATTTGTCAAAATGTCAAGAAATGGAAAAAAGTGGATACCAGAGAACCACAGTTTCCTTTATATACAGCTTTTGCACATGTGTGAGTACACACACGCACACACAGACACACACACTGTCAGACCTTTGTACCATTGTCCTATTTACAGGCTGAAGGCTGAATGCTGAACATGGAGTACAGTATGCCATAAATAAGAGTGGTGGGGCTCTATCAGTGCTGACAGAGGTCTCTTTCCATCCGCACACAAACACACGCATGCACACACACACACACACACACACACACACACACTGGCCCAATGCCTGCTTGTTTCCCCCTCAACTAATAGACTCTAGTGAAACCAGTCAGCGTTGTTGTTCTGAGATTGATGTGACCTTGATGCCGTTTAGTGGAGTGATTTGTTTATTGGCACTTATTTTGATGCATGTGGAAGTGAGCTTTAAAAGCCATACCAAAGACACACACACACACACACACACAGTGAGGAAGATAAAGATGGAAAAAACAGAGCTAGAAAGACAGAACGAAGAAAAAGTAAGGGAGATGGAGTAGAAGAGATATACTCCTGGGGCAGATTACATAATACATCATTCACAAACCATTGTTGCCAATATGTCTTTTATACTCCTTAAATTGCCGTTGCCATCCCAGGGCCCCCACTGCGCTTTGACAAATGCATCACAACACACACAAACATATTGTATTCTCTCTCTGTACAGTTGTGTACAGTTAGTGGAGTCTATCACAGGCCTCCTGGGACGCTGCAGTGTAAGGAGAGGAGCTGGTGCTGAGGAATACTGTATAGTATTGATGGAGCTCTGTTTCTGTTAGGCAGTGAAAACAAAGTCTCCCTGATGCACAGTGGAGTGTAGGGGGATCAATAGACGGGGAGCGCTTCATTTCCTCAGGCTTCTACTGAAGAAACACTCACTGATGTGTCAGGGCTGCTGCAGTTTTTGCTTTGACATGGAGGAGATACAAACCATCAGGCTGTACTGTATGAGGGGAAAAAAAGAAGATAGAAGTACAGACAAATTCTAATACACACAAATTTGTACACACGCACAGTATGATGAGGAAAAAGGAAAAGGAAAGGTCAGCGTTGCGTGTCACATTGTGCTGCATTAGAATAACAAGAAACAGGCATGAACTGGGGTGAAAGGGTTTAACTGACACACAGGATATAACAAGACATAAGCTTGAGTGATGGGGAAGGGATTGGCCGCCGCACAGGATGTAACTAGACATGTGACTGTGTGCCGGGGAAGAGTTTGGCTGGCGCATGGGATGACACAGGACCAGAGCCTGGGGCAGCCAGGGAGAGTGGAGAGCCCAGCTGTCACCTCAGTCAGCCCCTTCTCTGGGGGCAACTGTCAATCAGCAGCCTCTCATATTGCTCCGTCATTGAAGCTAATTGCTATTGTCACCCCCAGAGACCCAGAGGATGCTAAAGCTAGCGCAATTGCCCTTTTGGAGAGAGAATAGTGCCTCCAAACACAAGATAACAAATGCAGGAGATCCAGAGAAGTGAATCAAAGGTAGTTCTGGTAGAACATTAATAAGGCATTAGAAACACTAAAGGCAAGATCACAAAAAGATTCCCTCAAACGGCATACGTCCAGGCCCACAGAGTAAAGGCTGGACTATAAGGGAACGTGGCAGCGTGGCTGAGTGGAATCATTTAACGACACATAAATATGCATGCAGCGACACACTCTTCTCTTACATACTCATACATGCACACGCGCATACTCACAAACAAGCCAGCACACATGTGCACAGAGCAATAGACCTAATGAAAATAAGATGGATGCTCTTTGAGAGATGGGTGGCTGTGTTATTAATTGCTGTCTGTCCCCTCCTACTGATAATGATGGGCTGTATCCGGGAGAATTTGCAGAGAATAGATTTTATTTGGAAGGATTATTTATTGTCCTTCTCATTTGAGGGGTGGTGTGTTTAGAATAGTGAGGGTTTAAATAATGGCCCGGGAGAGATAAGTCCTCATGTTAATTCCTCTTGTGCTTCTTCCTTTCTCTGGCACCTTCTTAACCACACCACTCCTGTTATATAGATTTATCCCTGCAGAGAGTGAGACTTCAAATAGGATCTTTACTTTAACTTGAGTTTTTTTTTACTTATTAATTTAAAGGCAAGTGGCAAAAAGTAAAATGTTCTCTGACTTTGCTAACAGCCATTGTAAACAGTTCTCACAGATTTGTAATCTTCTGCCAGTGGTATTATAAATATTCGAATCCATTATGACTCACTGCTGTTGCACCAAGCGTCACTGCCCTTTCACAAGTGGACATGCAAATTTAGAGCAATTATTACAATAAAGATTACCATTCGGTCTGCGTGTAGAGCAGTTTGGCTGAAACAAAAGGTCCATGTCACCGAGAAAAGTAAAAAAATAACACCCACGTCTGTGCAAGGGAGGCTGAGTCTGCTCTGTTCTCTGCTTAGCTTCCCGTTTCTTACTCTTTCTCATTCCCTTCATTTGTGGGAGTATGGAGGGACAGCATTATCATAAGATAACACCGCATCTCTCCCCTCCTCCTCACCTCCGATCCCATCGCACTCTCACAACCTATAAATCAGGATGCTGGTGTCGTGGCGGCTGGAGGCGTGGTAGCTGTGGTGACATGGAGGATCCTGGTGTGGGTGTGAAATCACTTGACCCCCAGCATTAACCTTTCTGGAGTGAATGGCCGTTGCTCTCCTCAGCAGACTGGTAACAAAAGAGGCTTGGTATTGATTAAACTCTGCTGCACACACTTGATATTAAACACTGGCTTAGATGTCTGTGTTCCCTAAACCCCTCTTGCTCAGTGCTGCCATAGCCTTACCTCACATGTAAATGCGTTACCCCCCAAAAAAAGAGTCTTAAAATGTGTATCTTATTAGCGCCTCTCGAATTCCTGAATGCACGAATCCCCGCAAACAAACACAACACCGTGTAGACACAGTCGGTGAAAAACTGCGGGGCTGAACGTGGCTTTAGGTTGAGATGCCAAAGGTCACAAAAAATGATAGAGAAAGAGAGAGCAGGGAAGGTCTAGGTCTCTGGGGTGATCAGTGTTTTGTCATCTGGAGCAGTGTTTACTTTTTCTCAGCACACGTTCTCCTCCCTTCATCTCCTCCCCATCTTCTGGATCGATACTCTGCATCCACAAAGGTCTGGGAGAAGGCATACAAGCAAGTGAGTCAGTCAACGGAGCTGAAGGCAATGGAGTTTGAAATCTCCCAGGCTGCAGTCGGCGTTCTATCACCTTTTCTCCCACTTTCCAGACTTTGTGTAACACTGGATGTAGAGTGCACATAGTGTAGGTGTAAGGCAGATTCCTGTGCAGACTATTTAAATTATTTCACATAAGCTAAATAAAACTGCACACTGTCTGTCTTTTGTTTTACCGAAAATAAAAAATAAAAAATATCAGTTGTGTGCTTTTAGCATAGGTTGACTTCTGATTTTGATGGATATTTTTTTATGTGTTGTAGACAAAGAATAAAATATTTTGCATAGACAGAGAAGTTAGGTCTGTCTGGATAAGAGCGCTCTTCAGCTGAAATACTTTTCATTCAAGTGGTCATTTAAATAAAAATTATCGAGGCTAAAACAGGAAACTGTACTGTGTTATGCGTAGTTCTGACAAAGCAACCCAGAAATGCAGTAATTTAACTGTTATCACATTTATAGTTATAATTGCGATTCCCTATTTTAATAACTGCAGATGCCAGTAGAAAACAATTTAGGTCCTAAGAACACAGAAACTTCTTAAACAGCAAATATTAGGTAAATATAGATGATAATAATTAGGCAATAATATTAAACATGGAAAAAATGTTGTAAGTCATTATTTTTTAGATGATTTTTTGTGACTTGGACTAACTGACCAAATGCATTAAACCTGCTAAGTAGTTATAAAGTCTGTGTAAACCTCTCTACATGTAACCTCATGTTGCAAGTACAGAGCTTCAGATCTATCACCTACAAGCCACAAAAAAGAGAAAGTTCCCCATAATGGTGGGCAGGACTTGAACAATAAAATGCATTCAGCTCTTCAGACAAGCTTTACTGGCCTTACAGGCGTACTCTCTCTGAGGCTGCCCTTTGATTATAAATGGTCCATCACAAGGCTGTTAGTTCGTTTAGAGGCAATGGTAACTCTGCTTCACACACCTTAACCTCAGAGGCAGGACAGGGTCGCTTTTCACAGGGAACGCCAGCATCTGTTCCAGGAAGTGCCCGTCTCGTTCAGGCCTAATTGTTGTTCCTCTATGAGAAGGCTGGTAAGTGAGAGCAGGAGGGGGGCTGTCACGTTCCCGTCACATCCCAGTGGTCCGGTAAATAGAGCGTGTGAGAGTACCCCCCAGTTACTGATGGACGAATAGCCTCCCATCCCTCCCCTTCCCTCCTCCATCCTCCCTTTCTCCGGCTCCTCCACCCTCCTCCCCTACAATTCCACTCCAGCTTTCTCTCCCCTTATTTATCTCTACTCTGTCATGTTCTTCACACGAGTAGAAAATAATTAATTACTGCACCCAGTGATGATAAATGATATTACTGACGTAATTAATGATACACATCAATTTTCCTGTTTAATTGAAGGGGGCTGCAAAGTGGTGCCTTAGTGCCTGTCCTGGCACCAGGAAAGGCCACTGCCCTGAGAAAACACCCCTCCACTCTCATTCACCCCACCTTCAAGTTACTTCTTCTTCCTCTTTTCTCACTCTTTCCCATTCTCCTCTCATTCACAGTGCAGTCAGGTTGAGGTTTAATCTAGCAAACCTGTTTTAGCAGAAAATCAAAATCCTCGTCCATGTACTCTAAATAAACCTTAAAAGCCGGTCAGTAGTTTTCACAAGTAGATATGCATTCATACATAGCTTCATCATGTTGCGTGCATGCATATGTGTGTGTGTGTGTCTGTGTGTGTGTAGACTCCATAATGACCAATATGAGTGTGTGTAGGTATACAGTGATATATGATTCATGAAGATGCGTGTGAGGCATATGTAATTCCATCTCTACCCTCAGGACTAGAGACAACAAGGTAGTGCATGAATATTTGATTTGCAGGGAGAAGGTATAGGATCTATGCACAGCATTTTAAGCAGACATCCTAGAGACATCCTCTTGAAAAGCTAGACACTCAGGTTTACTGTCATGCAAATATGTTTTTTAATTATCTGCCTCCTACCTCGCGACTGTTTTAAAAGCAAATGCTTACAAATTTGCGAGACACAAAGCCGTTCACGTCCAAGGCATTTCATAGCTTGCGCATAATGAAACTGGATGTTTTTAAAATCTGAATAGCAGTTCGGTTTTCGAGCAATGTCCGCTACCGCATGACACGAGAGCTTCACGCTTGAATATTTTCCAAAAATATTTGTAATTTAGACTAGACCACTGCACAGTTCTTTTGAAAAACAGCCACAACAGCTTTAAGTGGTGCTGACAAAAAGGGAAAAAGAAATTCCCTGTGTGTTTTGTTTCCCCAATTGATGTCACATACCTAGACAGCTTCAGTGTGGAATAAGTACGTGTGTGTGTGTGTGTGTGTGTGTGTGTGTGTGTGTTGGCGTGCGTCACACAGCCCTCTTACTGACCTCGTGTACAGTGAACTTTATTTGAGGGCTTCCCAGTGGCTCCACCAGCCTCTAGCTAAATGTGTGATCAGGTAGTTTCAGAAACTGCCTGACGGTGTTAACGCGCAGAATGTGGACAGCAAGTATGGGGGGAGTTGTGGACTCGGATTAGTCTCCATGGCAACGACAAAGTAACCCTGTTTGTAGACAGACAAATTTTGCTACATGTGAAAATGATTGGCAGATCTATTCCTCCACAGCTGACCCATAGAAATTAGCGAGTAAGCGTTATAATACCCAGCTGCATTGACGGGGTCTCCATACTTTTTAAAGTCCTCTTGTAAGTGCTTCACTTTGGCATTTGCATAAGAAACATGGCATGCTTATTGGAGGGGGTTTGGGGTTGTTGTGGGGTGCTTTCATATCTTTAGCTTGACGGCTTCTTTGTGATCAAGGGGACTGAGGGGAGGGAGTGTTGCCAGATGAGAATAACTTAATTTCCAAAGCTGCAAGATGAGAGAGAAGAGTTGAGGTATAAGTTCATGATGCAGTCTCACTGGGAAAAAAAAGAAAAAAGAAATCGACTGTCTGTGCATATGAGAAATGGATCCAATTATGCACATCAAAACCATGTTCCTATTTGTTGAGACCACATATTTTTTCTTTTTCTTTTTCTTTTCTTTCCTTTAAAAAAAAAAAAATTAAAGCCAGAGTGAAAATAGCTTCACATGTGATGAAAAGGATATGTTCATGAGTTCCTGAAAGACTAGACGGACAGACATCCCAGAGACTTATGAAATCAAACTTTTGTAAGCTTAATTTGTTTTCTTTACTACCATCTAATGATGACTGTGGACAAACATGGCAAAGTGGCTTACGAGTAGGGAGTACTGCAGTGTGTGAGTGTGTGACTGCTGGCATTGGCCGAAGTTTAGACCTACTGAAAAATAAGGAACATCTTGTAGTGGCTG
>NW_005187407.1:7327643-7329523 GCF_000239375.1 Pundamilia nyererei
TGATATCTTTGATTGCCATTCTACATGGATAAGTAATTAAATATGTGCATATTAAAACTTCAAAAAACGTTTAAAGAAAATAACATATATGTAAATCAAATTTCCTGGTCTGCATTCACTATATGATTAAAATAAAAAACGGTGGAGTAGGGTGTATTTCCCACCAGCTGGTATTGATTTACATTTTACAATCAGTGTTGTTCTAATCAAAAGGTTATATAATTAACACTAGGGGGCACCAGTGTTCCACACAATGCTGTATATCAGTAGTGGAGACGCTACTAGAAAGGAAATTATGTTCTAATAAATGATGTGCTTTTGGCACCATAATACGTGTTCACAAGTAAGAGGAATTACGAAGTCACCTTACAAATATTTTAATTAATTTTGACAAGCCTTTTAGAATAATTCAAAAGCATTCTAGCCTACTACATAAATTTACTTGGGCACTACAGTAACTGAATGATTTTCTTTTCAGGAGAAATAGCTGGTGGAGAAGCTGGGGTCAAAGAAGACACAAAGAAACACTGATGAAAACAGTCACCTGTTATCAGTGGTTAATATATGTCTTATTCTCATCTTCTCAACAGAAATCAAAGTGAACAATTAACCAGACACTTTTACCTTTGAAATTGATTTCTTTCATTTCAAGTGTTGATTTATAAGTCACAACAGCAATTGTTAAACCAATTTGTAGCAAACAAAAACACTGGGGAAAAAATGTCCTTAAGATTAATGCTATTTGTTAATTCCAAATTTCTTTAATTTTGCCTTCCTTAGTTTGATCTCCTACAGCAGGATTCAGATTTGTTTTTATTTTACATATGAAAACAGTTCAAAAGTTTATACTGAGCAGACATTCATTCAATTTGTTGTCTTTAATAAGCAGTTAATTGTTCTAAATATTAAAGCTTTTTAAAAATAAACCATACAGATTTTTAAAGTTCAAAACTGACCTGTTTTACTATTTTAAGTTTAATGCCAGTTTTCACTTATTACCTTCTCTATGCTACAATTCAGTCAAACCAGAAGCTATTGATTTTGCCTAATCATTTATTTTTTACATAAAATCAACTGTAATTTTACATTTTTCTTGTTAATCTTAAGTTCTTATATTATTAAAACACAGATACATGGCTTAGAATTAGTTACTCTTTATTTTTATTTATTTCTGAATTATATTAATAACTGAATAGTGTTTATTTTAAGCTTAATAAATCACTGGCATGATAATAACAATATAAATCTGTATTAATATTTTTTTTATTATTGTTGTTATTATTATAGAATTTAAAGAAAATCAAAAGGTCTTTTCTCAAATATGAAACAAACTGATGAAATTAATTTGTAAATTTGTAAATTTTATATACTGAAATGCAAATATTTTAAACAGTAAATGTAATAAGGACATTGTATATTAACATATATATTAACACATAAACTTCATTCAGAAGCAGAAAAATCTGAACTCAGTGTTGGACGTGATCACCTTTAGCTTGGATTTAGACTATCTCATGGGTCTTTGAGGACTTTGAGCATATTTAGCATGATTCCTTTTCTTACTGAAGGATTTTTTTAAAAATAGATTCACTATGTAAGGAAATGTTTGGTCATTATGATGCTGCAGAATGAACTTGAAACTGATCTGACTTGTTCCTAATTGTACTGCATGATGCATAAAAATCAAATTATTTTTTGTAAGACTTTAAAAGAATATTAGAAATGTCGGAATAACCTTGTCATTGTGGCTCAATTTTTTTGTTTTTTGACAACCTCAGGTTTTTATTGACGCCAGACTCATAACAATAAGGAAATTCTACTCTTTGGGGAGACTACCGACAATCTTTAAGCTTGATTTAAAGATTTCCTTTTCTTTTTTT
>NW_005187407.1:7329573-7389346 GCF_000239375.1 Pundamilia nyererei
GCACGCACGCATGCACGCCCCCAGATCCCTGAGTGATCATTGCTCAGTGGCTCTGGTCAGCATGTTGTCACCTGTATCCCATTAAGAACATTCTTGCCTCAGCACACAATCACACACATACCAAATCTCTCGCTCCCTCTCTCTGTTTCACTCTCACACACATACCTTATCCTCATCCCCATTCACGCGACCTTCTCTCTTCAGCCACTGTTTGCACCCCACGATTCCACACCTGGTATATTGGCCTTTTTTCCCCCTGACCTATGATTAGGTGCTGCCCTTTTCCCTCCTTTTTTCTTCTTCAATAGCATAACCTTGTAAATCAAGCCTCTACAACACCTTTCTAGGCCTTTCTGCATATTTGCTTTTCATGTAGCTTTCTTCATTAACAGTAAATGGAGGTAGACTTGTGAGGAGAGCACACTACAGACAAGCCATCTGTATGAGCCTGGCTCCTTCAGGCTCTTAGGTCATGGGGAATCATAAGCCACACCCGTAACGGCTTACACCCAGTGGGTTTTGAGAGGTTAACTGTCTTCAGCTGCTGATGGCAGAAAGCCTCACCATCCCCTCAACAGAACACTTTGAATAATAGACCAAATTATCACGAAAAAAAATAAGTTGACAGGGGAATGTTTAAATGAGCCATGGCATTCCTGGTATTCTCAGGTGTTAATTATCATGACCAGGGTTTATGTGGCCAAAGTGACGCTATATATTGCATATTTCAGATTGTCAAAGGACAGGGTTATATAAGTAAACAGTGAAACCCACTGAGATGAGGTCAAAAGAGGTGGACCTTTTGCTGAATAAAAGTCAAGAGTTTATAAGGAAAAAAAACGAAGCGTTCGTTTACGCTAAGGAATTGAAATACTGCCTTAATTTTCAGGAACTGCAGACATAAATGGAATTCCCTGTTGTGATCTTATTTTGAGTTAAGGCCAGGTCAAAAAAGAATGAGAGTATAACACTCTGGGAGCATTGTTTTTGTATTCATTGGTATGACGGATTCTTGAAAATAGAAAAAGAAAGGGAAAAAAAAAAGAGAGCGCACAAGCTTTTTTTACATTAACATTTTGTAATTTAATGAATTTCTTTACACTTACAATTTTTGCACATTTACTCCCCCCCCCCACCGTTTTCTATAGGCAATTAAAAGTTATCAGATATGTTGTTTAAATATAGTTAGACTTGTGTGTGTGTTTACACTTACCCATGCCATTGTTAGCTAGGGAGTGCAGACCCTGTCCCTATCATCTGGTTGTGACACCCGCTCTGTGGGACATGGCAGCTCCCTTAGAAACCGGCAGAGTTCCAATCATCTACATGCCATAACCTTACGGCCGCCTTTGTCCTCACCTCCGCCAAGATTCATTTGTGTCGCCCCAGCAGGTCTGACCGCTGAGCAAAACCCCGGCAGAGCAGGAGGGAAATACATTTCACTGATTAAAGATATCTGGTGACTGCTCTACATGCTGTCAGCACACTGTTAGTGTTCCCCCACCCCCAGCAACCCCTCCTCCCTCTCACTCACCTCATGTATGCCATCTCCTAGATTCTCCCCTTGTACTCTTTCTCCTTCCCTCACCTCTCACATAAGAGAAATACAGAATTTGCAGCAAAAGCACAAATCATAAAAAGACAAAGAAACAAAGTTGGGCTAGAAAGGAGAGAGGACAGATGATGGAAACGTCGAGTTTGAGGGCGGCAGAGTAAAATGAGCACTAATGTTGGCTGAGTAGTAAAAAGAGAAAACATGTGTATGTGTTATTATAAGTGTGTGTCTCATCTCAGTGGCTATGTGGTCTGACCTTGGGCTTTTTGCAGTACCCTTCTGCAGTGGCATGCCAGCCAGCTGTAAAATAAAACAGAAGATAGTACGCGCACAGTAAATCAGAAATAGCTGTGCTACCGTTCGCTGTGTGTGCTTAAGAGCCTTATACTGCAGTAAAATGCTTTGCAACAGAGGATTGAGATAGGGTAAGAGATACAGGGTACCCCTGAACCCTTTTCCTATCTAAGATCATATATTGTGTGCTGAAAGGTTAGGACAGTGGAGGGAGGCGGGAAGTGTTTCTTTGTTTTTTTCTGTCTTGTGTCTTTCTTCGTGGCTCTTTCTTGTTTCATGTTGTCATACATAGTTCCCCTTTTTGATCTAGCCCTCCACTTCACACAGCATCACATTAAAGACAATAAATCAGAACTGTGTAATGACTGTTAAGCCCCCCCCCCCCACACACACACACACACATGCAGCGATTCTCCAAACCAGCAGGGGACAGTGTTATACGATATGTAATTTAATATGCTTGTACAAATGCATATGCACTGTTAATTAAAGACCAAACATTCTCCTCTTTGTTCTCTTATTTGTTGTTGACTTTGTTCACATTGAAGTTTTAGCCTATTTTGCGCTATTAGTTTGACTCAACTGCCCTGCCTACGTTGGCAGAACCACAGAAATACAGAGTGGCCTATAACTTCAAATGACTTGATTGTTCTACTTTCTTCATTAGGTACACTCGTATATGGGTCACATGTTTTGGAAGGTGGAGATGGAGGGGATGTGGGAATTGGCACATTTTTTTTTTTTTGAACATTTTGCCCATTTCCATTCCAGGAGTCACCTCCAAACCCTAATTAACAAGGAAAGCCATCAAATCAAACTTTACTAATCCCAAAGGTGCTGTCAGCAGGCAACTGGCACAGACTTTCTCAATGCCACTCTCTCCTGCCACCTCTAGTATTAACTCACTCACCACTGTGCCAGTGAAAATGCATGTGTGTGTGTGTGTGTGTGTGTGCGTACGTGCATGTCTGTGTGTGTGTGTTTGAAAAGCCGTATAGGGGGCAGAGTTCAGTAGGAATGACAAGCGCTGCTGGTATCATGAAGGGCAAAGATCTGAACATATCAAACCCTCCACAGGCTGATCATCCATGTGTGCATTTGTCATCGTGTTGCTAATTTGCAGTGTGCACGTCTGCAGTGCTACATTTGTGTTTTTGTGTGGTTAGTGTTTGCGGCTGTGCTTTAGAGCGCGTTTGTATGCACGTGTGCACGTCAGAGGCGACAAGCGAGTGTTAGATGTCAGGTGAGGTGAGGGACTGTAGAATGTGGAGAGCAGTAGAGTGGTGCTCTGTGTGACACCAGTCCTGTAGACAAGGGTTAAGCAGGGAATAGGGAATAGTCCTGAGGTAATAGCATGGGGGCGGAGGGTTGATGAAGAGTGAACAAAGGTGATGCAGTGTTTCACAGACACGACACCCTGATATGCTTTGTTGGCTCATTTGATAGGAGCATGTGAGTGAAGGAGTGTGCCCTCAAGGGAAATTTAATAGCAGTCAACATCAGACTTTATGCCATGAAAATAAAAAATAAGGTAAATATACAAGACTGTGAGAATAGAATAGAAAAATTCAGCAGTGCACTGGCGTAGCTCAGGATGTCTAAGTAGTCAAGCATATTGCGCTCTTTAAAGCCACTTGGACCTAGCTATTTGTAGTTACTCTTTATTGAAGTTATGATTTAACCTGTATCTAAATGGGGAAGCCTTGGTGTATGCATAGTAAAAGCATTCATAATTAAACATGGAGACTCCAGGTCTCTCCTCAACGTCTCGACCTATCTTCTTCCATAAGATTCATATCAGATATTTGGCCACTGAACTACATTATGCTCCTTTTTCTCCAAGTCTTCACAGCAACCAAAGGCTATCTACTTTGCACTATAGACCACAGAGGTGACTTATTCCCATGTGTGAAGCTCAGGAGCTGATGGGCTCTGAACATCCAATTCAGCGTCAGTGGCCCAATGGCGTCTAGAAAAGGGTAGCGGGGAAACACTTGACCTTCCATTAATTGTCTCGCATGCATAACCACTTGTTAATTACTGGAAGAACCAAAATGGCTTCCAAAGCTAGTTTCTAAAAGGTCACTTACCTCTGGGTAATGAACATTCTCAGCAGTTCTGAAGTCTACTGGTCTAGTAGACTGGCAAGGCTTAACGATGTATGGTGTTCTAAAGTCGATGCTTGTCTTTGAGCGAAAGGAGATGGCACTTTATATTTCACGTTTCTTTGACCATTTTGAAGTCTTTCTGTCAGTTATTAGATTGAATATAAATTCCTTGTAGACAGACTATTCAACATTCATGTCAAATACCAAAGTATTAAAGTGGAATGAATGTAAGTCTATGGGTGTGCGAGATGCCAATTAATAACCTTGTGGTCCATAACTTGCAGGTGCACGCACATTCGTATACACACTCTGCTTCCTCATCTCATTAGCCTTTATCCTCATTCTCTTTATCTTTTTCACCTAGTCTGCATAAGGAGAATGTATACATTCTTTGTAGTGACAGTATTATCAGGCAGGGTCATCTTTCTTGCCTCTCCCATACAGTATAACGATAAGGACGTGTGTTATTTTTAAAGAACCTGTTCAAAGAGAGGAGCGATAATATAGCGATAAGGTGATTAAACAGAAAGGGTTTTATATGATGCACATTAACAGTTTTGTCCCCTTTCATGTCTCAGGAATGATTACCTTTAAGTATCTCTCCTGCTCCTTATTGCAGTTTCTGAAAGCATCTAAATGGCGGGCTAGCAAGCGGGAGTTAACTTTCTAGGCTTCTTTGTGTGTTTGAGAATATTCTTAAATGTTTTCCCCAAGGTGTTTTTTTTTCATTCAGCCATTTTGTTTTCAGCTAGAACTTTCTTTGTTGTCTTTACATTTTTCTGGGTCTATTAGTTGCAGAGTATCGCAGACTAATATTAAAATTTAAACTACACTATGCACCCCTGCACAAAGGTCTGATCCCATATTGTGCTAACTCTCCACCCAATCCATCACATGCCTGTCTGGGCTTTGTATCGGGGTTATGAGCAGACGGCTTGCATCACCACATATTTGATTGTTGGTTAGGAAAATGTGCTGCCTTCAACCTTGCAGGGGTCTTTAACCTTTCAGAGTGGTATGCAATCTTGGTTGATTTTTATTGGTTTATTTTCACCTCTTTCAATCCCCACCTATTTTCACTCTCTCCTTCTCTACCCCTTTTTAATAGCTCCTGGTATTGTCTTGGTCCTTGCTGACAACAAAGGGGATAAATGCAATGCCTACTGTAAGTCCCTGTGGTTAGGCCTTGGACATGACACGTGTCAGCCTATGATAAATTGGCTGTGTGTCTGTTCAATTTCAAATGCAAAGCTCTAGAGAGAGAGGAAGAGAGAAGGAGAAAAGAACATGATGGAGAATTGGGTGAGAGAGAGAGAGGAAGAGAGCGAGAGATGCCGGCATATTTCTGGCACAGGGAGAGAAGGATGCCTCAGATGCTGGATGTTAGTGTGTGGGGTACAGATAAGGCATTGCACAAGTTTTGGAGTGGGATGCTCACATCCCAGGGTTTGGGAGGTGAAATCTTGGCAGTGGGACAGGTGCTAGACAGAGGAGGATGAGTTAGAGGAGAGGGGAGAGAGAAAGACAGGGCATGAAAGATGAGAGAGCTCTTTTCACAATGCTGATGAATCACTTTTCGCTGATGTGTCCACAAGCAGTGAAAACAAATTAGCTTCACCTAACTCTCTCTACTTTGCTGGTATACTTGCGGGGCTAATTGTTTGTTTCTGCATTTCTGTCCTTTTGTACTTTGCAATAGTGAAAATGGTGTTGGACACCCCGCTTCCAGGAGGATGCCTGGCTAATAATCTGCCTCTGCTAATCAGTGCAGCTGGGTTGGGAGAGTTGGCGCTCTGACACCAGGCAGCCACGCAGAGTGTTGGGGAAGAGGCAAGGATGTGAGCCAAATCCAGCTTGTATCTCCCAAGCGGAGCTTCATAGAAGAAGGGGGGAGTGCTGGGTAAAGAGAGGAGAAAGAGGCTTCCTATACCTTAGGATGCCTGCTTGATGCCTTTACGGGAAAAGTGGAAAGATTGGCGCTTTTCATAACAATTGGCCTATGAGGTGACAAAGACGATATTATGCTAATGTCAGCCTAATCACAGAGAGAGCGATATCTTCTTAAAACCTTTGGCACAGCACTGCCCTCACAAATATCTCATGGTCGCTCAGATTGCCCCCTCATCTTACACCCACCCCTACACCTAGAGCCTATGTCTCCTTTTATTTCTAGCTACACCTTGAAAAATCACATTTTTATCAGTCTGCCTTTTTCTTCCGAATATTACTTTGATTTGGCTCCTTCCACTTGTCCATGCAATCTTGATACACCACTGGCGACACGTCATTATGACCTTTAAATGCCATTTTCAGGTGTGCTGAGGCGCCTCACTGCTAATGTGCATATTTGATAAGAAGTTTGTCTGTCCTTGAATCTAAGTAGATTGATACATGTTTGTTATTCCACTGTCAACTCATAAACCTCAACCCTTTTGCTGCAATGTGAGGAAATAAATGAATGTAAGATGTCTATGGCCTTCCCTGCACTGCTACTGTCTTGGACTTGTTTCCCTCCCTCTTTTCAGTGCTGCCAATAGGGTAGGGATGCTCCTGGTGACTAATTTGCTAGTTGTTTATAAAAGAGGAATAAAATAAGACAAGTGGACAAGACTTAAAGACAAAACCCTTGAAACCCATTTGAAACCTAGCACACTTTAAATTGACAAAGTTAAATGTGGGTCAAAAAATATTTTAGGTGCAGTATGAAACCATTAATTATATCCTTATTGATGAAATCATGTTTTAAATGTGCAACACTTTGCACCCCGCATAATGTTGCAAATGCACACCATATCAAATAGGTTTGCAGAGTTTATTTGACCTTAGCAACACTAGGATGAGTAGTTTTGGTTTCTTTCATGTTAGCATCCACAACTTGGTGTAAGTTTGGAGGTGACTCCTGGAATGGAAAAAAGTTAGACATAACACATTGGCGTTATCAAGGACTGTCGTATGAAAGTAAATACACTGAGAGAACTATCAATTCACAAACCACTATCCTGAGGTAAGATTAACTGTGGAGACCAAAGTTAACATTAATTCAGCTCAACCGAAAAACCAGCCAACAATGGTAACACCAATTCAGAGGGAGCACATGGACACAGCCTGAGTATGGCTGTACCCATGATGCAGAGACGTGAGACATCAAGTTGAGGAAAGTATAAGCACAGCGCAAAGAGTTACACTAACTTTCATGTCGCACACTGTGGATTTATGTGTAACTCTAACATCTCGCTGTGAACTGGTTGCTGCTGTTGCCTTGCATTCAAAATACCTGTATTAGTATAGCAGTCCACACATGTTTGCATTTAGTTAAGTTTTGTAATACAAAACAGTTTGTTAGTTTGTGAGGTGCATGCGAAGTTTATGATGGGGTTTAATGATAATGTTGATCTTCTTGACAACAATAAAAATGAATAAAGTGAGCGAAACAGACTGAGGAATTTATCTTATCAGGTTAATCATACAAGTTTACCAATGGGGAAATTATTTGCAGTTGGAAACAAGGTGATAAATTGCACAATATTGCAGTATATGGTACTGCAGTACGCAGCATGCCACAAATTGTGATTCTGACCTTTACCTGTTAGTGCCGTGTTCAGTGAAGGACCTCTGTTCTTCCCTTATTTAACCTGTTTTACCTTTGGAGCCATTAGGCAAAAAGAGGTGAATTACTGTGTTACTTTTAGTGTGTAAGAATATAAAGTCTTGTTGGTCTTTAAAAAAAACAAAAAGCAAAACAAAGGAAAAAGCAAAAAAGGCGTTAATGGTAGCATCTGTTATCAGAGTGTTGGTTTTTTGAGTTGTTTATGGATCAGAACTTTAATTTTTGTCATCTGTAAGCCTGAAACTGTCCAACCATGCTTCAAATAATTTAGGATAATTCATTGTCATTACTCTTTTTAGATTGTGTTATTCAGTCTTTAGGCAAACTGCTCTAATCTGGAGGTTCAGGGAGATTACAAAGCAAAAAGAATATCTGTGGAGACACAATAGCGTCTCCTCTCTACACCAGCTCAGATGAGGAGAGACAGATTAATCGGCTACCAACTTCTGAAATCCAATAATAATGGGTGCAATTCACGTGTAAGGCTGCTTTTTGTGCATCTACACGGAAGATTAAATTATTTTTAGCCTGGAAGGAAAGGATCTCCATTGTGTTTCCCTTTATGCAAAATAATCATGTCCATTTACCTTTTAGCAAAGTGGTCACATGATCTGTATATGCTTGCTTTATGCTTTAGATTAACAGATTTCATAAGAAGTATGCCCATCCTCTAATCTTGCAAGATATCAAAAAAATCTTAGTATAATAAACTGGAAGAAAGGTATAAAGGAGTCGAAGGAGAAAAATAGGAGAACAGAAAGAAAGGTTCAACACTGTGACTGTGCTGAGCCAGGAACTGTTTTTTTCCTTGTGATCTATCCACGGCTGAACTCTCTGACACCTCATCTGCCGTGCTGACGAGACGTCGCTGTGGCTTAATTGAAGTGGGTTTGTCTCATCCCTTCTCTCCCATGATCCTCTTCTCTATGGGTCAGTGAGAGGTGGGGGGAACCCCCTTGAGTACACGGCATTGGTGGGATTGCTATTTGCCTCCTGCCGCCCCTTCCGAGAGGATGTTAGATTGAAGTTATTTTATGCTTGGCTTACCTCTCTCTTCCACTCTTCTGCATCATATCTTCTGCTCTTCTCTTCCTTTATCTTTTCTTTCTCTGCTCAAGCGCTCCCCCGGTCCATTCTTAAAACCTCTCATGCAGCAAGAAGGGAGGAAAGCATCCGTTACACTGTGAAACTACTGTGATTTTATGGAGGTCCTGTAGTTGAATAGGTATACTTTTCCCAGTGGAGCTCAATTGTGTTTGAAATGGCTATCATTTCTTTTTTGGTCTCAAATGCAATGAATGTGTTTTCAGAATGGGCAAAGATCTAAGGATGTGGAAAAGTGCCTCCTTGGCTCACTTTGTAAAGAGCAGGTCCTGGAGAGCCACTATGCAGCACTCTGACCTGCAACAGCCTGTTACATATTTTGCCATCAGAATTGCGGCATTTGTTATATAATGTGTATAATGTGTTGAGGGTTTTTTTCTTCAGTTCTCAGTAATGTTAAGACACAGCTTTGGTTACTGTACTCGAACACTTAAAAGAACATTATGTGTTGCTGGAGGATGAGTGCAGGCATATGTATAGTTTATCCTGTGTGAGTGCGTGGCTCTGTAGGTTTGTGTGCCTATATGTGTGTTCTGGACTCAAGCCTGTTTGTAGCTCTAAGTGTTGTGCGCATTAGGGGAATGAGGGTAATGATGTGAGAGGCAGTTGTGTTTTGTGCCAGGGCGACCCTGCGGCTCACACCCCATTCCCAGCCCAATGTGTTTCTGATTCTCTCCATCCCTCATCACCAGTCAGCTTCTTCTGACAGCAACCACATTCATATAAAGTTAACCCACAAGCGCGTGCACATACTTATACACATTTATGTTATATCGCTACTTGGGCTCAGACTTTTGCAGTAAACACAGAGCGTGCACACATACCGCACCTCATATACAGTCACTTCAAAGTGCATATCAAGATATGCATACACACACTTGAGTGTTTTAGGCCGCCCAATGAAATGATCACTCCATCTAACTTATCTGATTCCCCCCCTCCCCTCCCACACACACACACACACACACACACACACACACACACACACACACACACACACACACACACACACGTGCAAGCATGGAGCAATATGCAGCCTCTTTCCAAGGCTGAAATGGTTGACTCATTGCATAAGTAGAGGTCAACCCTGATTCACCGTTTAGAGATGCAAACGTGTTGGGAGACTCACAATCTCCCATATAGATGTATTCCAAGAACCTGTCAGAAACATGCTTCTGCATATTGATTCCTCTGTTGTCTTTGTGATTATAAAGATGTCCAACATTACCTGTATTTCCCACCTGCGTCGGTGGGTGGCTGAGACACAAAGGCAAATATATGAGAGAACTTTCTTCAGCAATGCTTACCTTTATGGTTCAACGCAGTAATTGGCCTAGGGTGAACATACCCGCTCGACACTGGCAGTAATGTATTTGAGAAGATATTGAAAAAGCTGATGAGGGAGACACAAGATGTGTTGTAGAATACAAAAGCTAATAATGGTGGGGATTTTGATGAATGGATCTCCAAATGTATACTGATATCGGTCTAAATTGCATTCTTTTGCTCACAGTTTTTCGTGTTTTTAATTTATACATTTCCTCATTGACTATGCAAGGTGCATTTCCCATAGAAGGGAACAGTTCACTTTGTGCGGAGGGTAGAACTTGCACAAGTCGTACTGTCGTTCAGTGCATAGATAAATGTCCACGGAGTTCCGATAACACTAGGGAACCTTCCAGTACTCGCATCACACATATACACAGTAAATGTGTCTAAGAGTCATGGACTCGATGCTCACGCAATGTGCTTTTGAGTACATACATATCATTTTATTGCTGCATATATCACCCCCATACTGAGACATCTGAAAAGAGAGCATGATCTATACCAAAACATTAATCATCATTCATTGTATGTTAATAAATTCAGAATTTCTCCATTTACCATGCGGACGTCCATGCGTGCTGGAAATGCAACCTTTCCAGAGCTCATAAATCACACACACTGAGTCATCTGACAAAGTACCCCAAACACAGGCTGAGGCGCTGCGATCCCTAGGGCACAAACACACGCCATCTAATGTGGCGGATTCAGAGCGGGGACCACAGTTTTCTCTCGCCCCTTGACTACACTCCACTGCCAACCCCCTAACAACAAGAACCATTCGTTGCGATATGAACAAATAACGAAATCAGAAGGGAATGCGGGGTGTCTGTGGCCTTCTCTGCAGTGTTTTTGGGTCCCACAAAGTACCCTCTCTGTCTCTGTCTTGCACTTGCTAGTTCACTCTGACTTTTTTCCTTGCTTATTCTAGGGGGTCAAGTCCGTGGGCAAACAACAACACTTACACCCAGCGGCTTGGTTAGTGTTGTGTTCAGCGAAGAACCGCTCCCTCTCATACTTTACCACAGGAACCATATAGAGTATAAACTGTTTTTAGAGCACTTGTTTTATGCAGAAGAACTTTGTTCTTCAAATATTTAGGCTAATACGGTGGTATTTCGCTTTAGAACACAAGGTGTGGAGGGTAACACGTTTGATAAAAGTATTTTAGATCATGTTATTCAGTCTTTAGATAAACTGCTCTAATCTGGAGGTTCAGGGAGATTACAAAGCAAAAGGGAAATCTTAGCAGATACAATAGCTCCTCCTCTCTACACCAGCTCAGATGAGGAGAAACAGATTAATCGGCTACCAACTTCTGAAAACCAGTAATAATGGGTACAATTCACATGTAAGACTGCTATTTGTGCATCTACATGCCAGATTAAATTATTTTTAGCCTCCAGGGAAAGGATCTCCATTGTGCTTCTCTTTATGCAAAATAATCATGTCCCTTTACCTTTTAGCAAAGCGGTCACATGATCTTTGTGCTTGCTTCATGCTTCAGATTAACAGATTAAAGGCTTTGTTGTTAGTGAAAAGACACAAACAGCTGCCCAATGAGAGTCGTCAAAAAAGGGTTCGAGTCAGTGTTACAGCTGCGATGTACTGTATACATTATGAAGGAGACCTTCTATTGTGCGATTAGGAAGATAATGTCATCAAATGTTAATGACCAGAGTATTTACAGTGTGCAAAACGAGTGCCCTCTGATATGCAAAGACACTTCCGCTGAGAACCTACTGTATATACGGAAAACTAGTGAAAAAATAGAGACGCGAGACGGTGCGGTGTAAAACAGACAGCATTATTTATCCCCTTTTTTCTTTTCTCTCATTTTCCTCCTTTTACCCCCCTTTGGGTCTCTGGATCCTTTCCCATCTCTCGTCTGTTGCCCAGGCCTATCCCTGGCTCCCTGGAGACAGGAGGACGAGTGGTTATTTCTGACTTTGGAAGATGGTCGTGACTAATTGATTCGACATCTGATGGAATGTGTGTAACGTCTCTTTTCCCCCCACTGCTCCAGCCTTGCCACTTGCTCAGATGAGCAGAAACCATTAATGTATTGTGCATATATTTATGTACTGTACGGCTGTGTTTGATATGAGAAATGTGTTTATGCCAGCACTGTCTGTGTTTCTCTGTAAAACCGTCATCGCCTTGTCCCTGGTAATCTAAATTATTACTGGATTGTTTGATGTTATACTTAGAGAAAAGAAATTCTGTATACCAGTCCATTCCCATTGGTCTTATAACAATGGAATATGTGGCTAACACTCAAAATACTCCCACTTATGTTATCTGTTAGATCACTTTGTATTGTTTTTACATGTTCTTGAGATGTTGAACCACATAAACACAAGTGATCCCAAAGGTGCTTTATTGTTTGGGAGGCATCTAATTCATTTATTGAAGTTTTGTTTTCTCTCTCACTCTGTCTCTCCCTACTGTCTTCCTGGCCCTCTGTCTGTGTCTTTCTGCTGTAGTTTTGGGTAGAGTCCAGACACCTAATGAGTTGACTCTGATGGGCTAAGTCCCACAGGTCTTGAAGCTTGGCAAGCTGATGTTGATGGCCACTCTAAGGTACCTAATAGATCTAATCATTTAGCTGATTGGTCCAAGTAATCAGTCTCTGGTGGGCACACAGGGGATGAACAATGGCCAGTTTCCACTCTGTTTCCTCAATAGGCTGGCAGAATGTGAGTAGGTACTGTTGTGTTGTGCACAGAAATGCTGGTGTATGTATTGCATGCTGAAGTCATGTGTTGATCTGTTAAAATGCTCCGGTGACTAAAAAGTTTGGGGTTGCTTTTGTTTTCTTTGCTCATCCAAAGTTTCTGTTTATGAGCCAAATATTTCATTTGATCTTGATGCCTAGAATATATAGTTGTCCTTCAAGCCCACATGAAGTAGATAATATTTTGCATGTAATTTTGATGATCAGTGTAAAGCATATTATAGTGTAACAGCATTTTACGTCTTCAAAGGCCTGCAAAGCAAGATGCAATGAAGCTTCTTTTACGAGGAGGACACATTCAGTATATTGTCTGGATGTGGAGAAGGCCACTAGGGAATGATCAAGTGTGCATCCCATCGACCCGCATCCTCTTCCCCATTACCCTGACATTTCATCCCTACATTTAATTCCAGGCCTTTCTAAAGAGCAGGTAATAGTGCAGAGGGGTACAGGGACCCAGAATTAAGCAGTTTTACACCGAAGGGTAATTTGGTGTGATAAATGTGCCGTCGCTGGTAACTAATAATACATATTTTAAGTAGCAGCGGCAGAGCTCTGCGGCCCAGTAAAGGTAGCATCATTATTAATGTGGGAGTCGCTGCGTGTTTTAGTCAGGGTTACGGCACCAAGGTCAGAGCTACGTTTCACTGAATTAAAAGCCATTTTGAGCTATGGCACTCCTAATCAACTCAGACCTAAAGGTGCATAGCTCAGTTATAATGAGGCACCAATGAATTTAAATAAACAGCAAGATCTAGTGATTTATAAAGGCAATGTGCTATCCTTATAGCTCGTTAGCCATGACGGATACTCTTTATTCTCTGGGCCTCTTTACCCACAGGACCCCAAGCTTTTAACCAAGTAATGTCTGCCTCTATTGTCAGCGGATACGCATTCGGTGCAGGACACTTATCCCCGTCATTATGAAAAGTGGAGATACAATACAAGAGTAATGGTAATGTATGCCATCCAAATAGGTGATTTTTCTCCTCCCCTCCTTCCGTTTTTTTGCGAATGTAAAAACTACCCCGGAGTTTTAGGCCCATGAATTCATCATCATATTTTCTCAAAGGGGTTTTCATATATCCTGAAAGGAAGCATAATCCTTGATAGTAGAAATGTTTTGCATTTAAAGGGGTGCTTCTCGTCGGGGAATTGATGGTGATGTTCGGGTGGGGGGGCTGAAGAGAAAGGAAAGTTCTAGTTTTAAAGTGATCACTTATATAAATTATAATATTTTCATGCGTGAAAGGAGTTAGTGGCTTATTTCAAGTACTTTGCAATAATACAAAGTTTTCCAGTCAATGTGCACCATTAATATGCGGATTAGGAACTTTCTACAATAATGATGTTTAATACTCCCCATTCTCCACATTTTAGCAATTCGTTCTTAAGCATTTCCCTGTCTATTAGCAAGACCCCCCCCCCCCTTTTTTTTATTTTCAAACATTGATCAGGCCCATTGCAATCAAAGATACCTTGATTATCTTAATACAATGAGCCAGGGAAGATAGTTAGTACTTTAGCTGGGGCCAGAGGGGGCAGCGAGCCGTGCACATGTAGCCTCTGTGCTGCTCCTGTTGGAGCATGCCAAGGTATTTGCCACTTCATCAGGTTCTTTGTTGTCTGCCTCTCTTTTGTGTTTCCCTTTAAATATTTTTTTAAGCAAAGCCATGGCTACAGACTTCTTAATACATCTTATTCAGGGGCCTTTTTGAGAAATCAGCTGTTTGGTTGGTTTTCTTCATCTTTGACTCTGGTGTATCCTCGCCTTATGTCTAATACTTATCATTGTGCATTTTAATCTCCTAAAGATACATTTAATATGACAATTGATGTAAAGACTGGCTTTTTACCAGTAAGAGTAACCGTTTCACCTGCGCATGAACATGAGCCTGATATGCCATGCACTTTTTTTATGTGCAGTACCTGAGGCCGGTCTGAATTTAAATTGACATGAAATATTTTCATTTTCCAAAGGACAAAAGTGTTGACTCGCCTCCAAAATACACTTGTTTGATTTCCCATGTGAACATAGTACACAGTGACACCCATAGCTTTCACCATTCAGAGACTCACTCAGTCTCTCACTGTGCTCCGCATTTCAGAGTAATTTTCACTCCTGACACCACGGCTCTGCCTACCTGCCAATTTCTGCCTCGGTTCCTGAATGGGTGATTTGTAAAGCCATGTTCACCTCAACACTCAGAAGATTTACTCAGGAGTGAGCTTGCCAGGTATTTGAGCTGTCAGTTTGCTCTGTGTTCACAAACTTGCTGAAGGGAAAGTAATAGCCATACTCAGCCAGTTGACTCAGCCGGTTAAGTTGCTTTTTGAGATACAGTGGTATACATTTAGATTTCAGCTACTAATGCTGGCATTATTTAATTAGAATGAAGAACATAAGCTATCTTTCTGACACATGAAGCTGATGATCTTTCTTTTTTTTATCCAAAAAAAACCATTACATGTAAATGCAAATGAGCTACCTTTAATCATTAAGTTAAATAAAAGCCTAAAAAACTGTTATCCAAACAATACCCATTTCTTTAGTGCTTGCGTATATATAGTATGGCAGCTCAACTTGTATTGTTGATTTGCCTACATATCTTCCTGGCTTTTCTTTCCCTGCTTCTCCTCCTGCCTTTCCTTTCCACATGATTTGTAAACAAGATGTAGTTGTTTTTGGGGCTGGAGGTCGTTGATTTGTCTCCTTCTCCCCGTAGGTCATTAAGGTCACCATAGCCCCGAAAGCATCAAGCTTAGAAAATGAGAAGCCCGCTCGGCTCTCCCGCTGGCGACCGGGAGCACCCCTTGCCCGCGCCCGCCCTGATGATTAATGCCACCCCCGTCCAGCCACAAACCTTTCTGCCTCAGATAATGCCAGGCAGCAAGCGCGGCTGACACTTTTAATGTATAATTAAGTAGAAAAAGTCAGCACTGGCTATGCAAATTTTTTAAAATGATAAATGACGCTGTACAGCAGCAGGGATTGATTTGGTGTAAATGAAACTAATTAAGGAAATGTCAAACATAATTAATAAAACAGGTTTAAGCTGCAAAACATTGTCAATTGAATGAATGAGGAGGCATTGGCTCCCATTGTTCAGGCTTTATTTAGGTCTTGTGTTTAGCTTGTTCCCTGCTCCAGAATGCTCTCTCCCCTCCTCACTCCCTCCGCCACCAATTCCCTGAGAGGGGGAAAATAAATTTGCTTGTCTCTCCACTGACTGTAGAAATTAATTGCTGAAATCTTGTCCCATCCAAGTGTTACATTCACACGCAGGACATTAACATAACTAATTTGAAAGAGCTCAAATGACTGCATAATGGAGCTCCGTCACCATGCATGACAGTCGCTGGTCATACCAAATTAGCTTGGCTTTATAATTGAAAAATTTCCCCCTCCTTTCTTATTTTTACATCATCTTCCCTCCACTTTTTACACATACTTTTTCACGTCTTCCTTGCTCCCTGCCCTCCTGTCGTATCTTTCCTTCTTGTTCAGTTTTCCTGATAAGAACAAAGGTTTTATAATTTACAAAAAGAGTGCTTGACCTATAATTAGAGAAGAGGAGTGAGGGGAGAGGAGGGGGAGTACCAAGTGGTGGCGGCAGAGTCAGATCCTTAGTCCTGGTAATGATGCTGGAGACCTTGTGGCCCCCAGGGAGGCAGAAGAATAATGGGATGGGCTATTTTTATGGGGGAGCAAAGCAATGGGCCACCAGCCGCTGGGATGCCGGTGCCTGCGTATGGTGCAGAGCAGCAGGGGCTAGCAAGGGGCTAGTGGGGGGCAAAGGAGGGTGAATACTCAACCTGCCAGATTGCCCGCTCTCAGCCCAGCCCATCAGTTCTGTTTGTCAGCCTGATGCACCGCTGTCGGCCTCCGTGCCCCCATGCCAGCCACAGACAGAGAGAATGTATGTGTGGGTGGCTGGGTGGGTTAGGGTGGGGGTGAAAACATCTGCCACTCAGAGGAGAACAGAGGGCTTAAAGATACAAGGTGAGGGACATAAAACAGTAAAGAGATGCATTTTCCTGAGCACGTGTATTAATTATGAAGACCTGGATTTAAATACTACTTTGCAAAGACATTTTTTAGCCTTTGAAACGGGTTGGAAGAAGCACTCTGCATATGAAAGGATCAGACTGAAACTGTTAAACTAACCAAATAATCAACTTTTATAATCTAAAGTTTTTCTGTTTTCTCAAACTAAAATACATTTTAGATGTAGATACTTTTTAGTGTTGTTTACTGTTTGACCCAAACCTGGTGATAACAGATATCTTTAATAATGCGCCTGTGTGCCGAACAACACAGCAGACCTACAGCTGCCAATATTTTTTTGTGCTTCGGTTCAACATACTCTAACCACTGCTATTTATCATACTCCCACGTTACAATTCTCAAGAGTTGGAGTAGCAAAAGAAACAAAAACAGAAAAACAAAAAGTACGAGAAGAAAAGGATATAATAAAACACAAAACTGCAAAATAAAATAGGCGCAGTCTTTATTCCCATTGCATTTTCACTCTCATCTTTATTTCATTATTCCACTAAGAATTCTTATCCCAGCTAAAAGTAAAGCTCGACTGTGTTTATATATTTTTTTTTAAATACGTAAAAAGTTAAAGCTCTTCTGTAAACCCACAGACACTCAAGTGAAATATAGTTGATAAATTTTGCTTAAAGTTTCTGTATTGTTTTTGAAACTTGTAAGCAATAGATCCAGCAGAACAATACATGATAGTATATCATATATAAGATGGGAAATGACAGACCGGGCCACAGGTCTAACACAGGCAACAAGTCAAAATGATATATTTAGGATAAATTACAAGTTAACCGAACAAGCACATCTGTGGCAGAAAGCCGAGGAGATTTCGAACTCATATATACATATATCTGTATAACCATATACAATATCCTTTGTGGCTAGGATTAATGTAAAAACTAGTATCATTTGTGGAGAAAAAAGGTGAGGTGAGACAAACAAATAGTTAGTTTTAGGTGTTTTAACATTTTATGATACGTTTTGTAACATCACAGTGTTAAAACTGCCATAATCCTAAAATTCTCTCAAAACTAATATTTTACACTGGTGTTCAAAAAAGTGAAATATCCATTCACCGTCTTCTGCCACTTATCCAATTCAGGGCTGCACAGGCTGGAACCTATCCTAGGGCCAGAGACAGGACACAGCCAGGATAGGTGCAGTCCAGCTTTTGTCGCAGAAACCTGGATCAGCCAATTAAAATCTGTTCCCAAAATCAGTCTGAAATGCATAACATTATTGCATGTATGTGATGATTCATGAGATGAAATCAGCTGATACTGTGCTTCTAGCTACACGAGTATGCTCTGCAAGAGAGTAATCCTTTGCTTCCATGAGCATGTAAAGTTGTGGCAACAAACTTACACATCTTGCAGTCAGAAAGTTCAGAAACTGTTATTGTTGCACACACACTGAACTAACCTGCGTGTCGAGGATCATTGCTGATGATGAGCTTGCTCTCAGAAACTAAAGAGCAGTCTTGACTGGAAGAGTCTGCAGTCTCTGCCATGAGAACTTGTCAGAAGCACGAGCAAGAGCATCATTTTCTTTGACATTCATAGGATTGTGCACTGTGAGTTTGTCCTCCAGGCTGTCAAAGCTGAGTTACACTGCAACATCTTAAAGCGTCTTAGGGAGAACATTCGCTACACACAACCTGAACTGTGGTGCATGTCAATAATAGCCTGCCGGAAAGGCACGTTTTAATTCATACACACATATTTTTCGATACTGCCATGTTAAATGTAAACCGTTTACACAAACGCATAATTGAATTTTAAAATTAGACACTTAAAAGACAAAAACATATATAATCTATGTAAATGTAAATATTAATATACATATTAAAAATTTCTTCATAATAGTGACATTTCTAAGGCGAGTGGCTTTCCACCATAATGTATGAGCGAATGGTTAAATTACAGTATTTGTGTATTTAATGTAAATGATAAAACATTATATTATTATGGAACATATGCAGAAAACATAAAAAAACACCATGCTTCATGTTTACTAGACTCATAATTGCTACAGTTTTGTTTTATAAAAAACATAGAATGAGAGTCTAAAAAAAAGATGCTATTTGAGGCAACAACAATCTCTTCTTTTAATTTTATGTATCGTTAAAACATGGTGGTTTAATTAATTTCATTTAATAAATTTTGTTTATATTATTAATGTGAACACTGTAAATGTACATAGACCAGTATTGAGCAGCACTTCATAAATATTGTGGTTGGTCCATTGAGCAGTATGTCCTGAATCTAGCTAGAGGAGGTAATTTCACATGAATTATTACCTAATGCACTTGAAAGGTTATAAAATGTCTGCATATTAAAAGTGCAGTTTATTTCTGCTGCCCAACTTGAATATAAAGTTACAGTCTATTTGTTGATTGCTTGATCTTAGTTTGTAGCAAACCAGCCAAAGTAGTGGAGCAGTTCTGCATTGTATGCTCGAGTAGCACATGAACACGTAGATGACTGCATAAATGATGATGTACATAATCATATTTGCAGCTAATTTCTCTAAACACATATCTGAATATTCAAAATCAGAATCTAGAAACTGGAAGCTTTGTGGGTTAATACTTTGGGTTGGTTTTGGGTGTGGGTGTACAGTTTGGAGTGGAGTGAAACTGAGGAACACAACTCTTTTTAAAATGTATCTAAATTCTAAACAGTGAGAGGCTCATGGAATAGGTAGTCAGTTATCCTTTATCCAGAAATCTGCTGGCCAAAACATTGGCTGTCACCTCCAGAGGTTGAATCAACAGATCTTCACCAATGATTTAATGAGACTGACTAGTAGAAAACTTTGATTCGTGTATGTGTACTGTATTCTGCAGAAAATCTACCCATAGTCTGAAGATGTAGTATTTTAACATCAGTCAAAGTAAAGAAAAGTGTGTGCTCTACAGTTGTTTGATTAGAAACTGGTTAATTAGGGACAATATCTATGTATCAGTGCAACGTAGGTGCACAATAGGTGTTGTATTCTGGCAAAAGGAGCAATCCCTCAAATGTTTTGAACATTTTCCTCAAAGTTTCCCAAGTGATATTTCACTTTTCATGTTATTTTCTTTTTTCCCCACATTTGCCTGTGACTCTTTCATACAACCCGATCCTTAAAATGCCAAGGGTCACGTGTCAAACATATGCAGCAAGGATTGCAATTTATTACCCCACATTTGCCTGATAATTTTTCTCTTTTGACAAGCTTAGGTAAATCATAAAGCCTACTCTATAATGTATGAGGGCTCCGCTGGCTTGATGAGTAAAGTCTGTTGCTATTGGCTGTTACCCCTGTGGTGTTTGAGTTCCCATAAGACCAATAAGACTTGTCTGTATTCTAGTGTGACTCGAATCACTGCAGGAACAGGTAAGGTCCAGGTATTTATAGTAACTATATGCAAATGGATGAGTGCCATGCTGGACTCTTAGTGCAGAGGTGACAGTTAAATACATGTACATAGAAGGAGAAATATATGGGCTTCGCCCTCTCTTTGAGACAAGTCTAATCAGTTAGGATTGCCTTCTCTCCTCATTTCATTTGAATATATTCAGCTTGGACTTATTCTAAGGAAGTGTCTCCCATGTATATTATTCCTTCCCGCTGAAGGCTCATTATTTTACAGCAGGGTGTGTGAGAGGCGGCCCCAGTCTCTGAACTCTCTGTCGAGGCTGTATTAATCAAACTTCACGCAGCGGGAAAGGGTCCACCCGCTGACATGGCACTGCTCACTCTACACTTGAGGACAAAAGGGAAAACACACAACCTGAGCCATTACTGTGAAACATCTTCAGCTTTTAAGCATTACCACTTGTCATTATTTCAACAGCAGTAGCCACATGCGAGTCCAAAGATTGTCTCAAAGAATTTGAAACGACCGTTGACGCGTTTCGGCCGACATGTCATATAATAACATTGTCCTCTTCTTCCTTTTCACTACAGTGGATAACAAGATCTTTGCATGGGGAAATGGCACCAGTGGACAGTAAGTAAATGTCAGAAGTAACGTTATCTGTCTTGCTTTGATGGTGTGTGAAGGATGAGGATGAGTAGTGATACTTTGGGGAACTACTCATCTGTCTGTGAAGCTATCAGTTTGTTCTGCCCACTGGCCATTCAAACGTCTTATTGTTTTCTGCCGGTGTACTGCATGGCTGTATATTAATCGGACGAAAGAGGCTAGCTGACAGACAAACAAACTCAGACATAGTTATAAACAAACAGAAGTTGTTTATCTTTTGATGAGCTTCCTTGTTAAAACTTCTCCAGCCAGGAGCCAGTCTGGCTCTAATGACATTTAAGGGCATGGGGACTACAGTGATTCAGTGGCCCTCAAGTACTCAAAAAGCTGCATGGCAGACCTCAGAGAAATACATAAAAGGAACAAAGGCATCACTTCTCACTCTCTCATCATTTCCCATTGTCCCTTAGTCTCCTTCTCTCAATCTCCATTTCTCTGTCTGCGGTTCTCTCTCTACTGATGATGCTTTGACCTGTCTAAGCAGGTCGGGGCTCTCTAGTGGGGCGCTTATAGTTGGAGGAGCCTATAGTTGGAGTTCTGCAACACCCACTTGCAGAGCAAAGGGTGAGCATCTGTGTTACACAACTGGCACTCTGATATCTGAAAATTCCTCAGCTCTCCTGTGTGTCTCACTGGAGGCGAGAGAGGAGAAGAGTACGAGGGAGCTGTGTAAATTTAAACTGGCAAACTTTCTGATGGAAATAGCTGTGACCCCAGAGTGGTCTTGTCTTGAGTTGAAGCATTGTTGTAATCAATACAGGCTCTCGTGGGGATGACGGGCGAGGACCTTTCGTTCCCCGTTTGTGGAAATAATGGAGAAGACTGTTTGTTATTTTTCCCAGACATGCCGCAAACTAGCAGATATGGCCGGGGCATTGCAGGTTATGACGCTGGCTCAGGGAAACAAATACAAAGAGGAGCATTTTATCAAGAAGCAAACAGCAGAGCTCCGTTTGAAGCTGCTGGGAGCTCATAGGTCACAGGGGTGCTGGGGCTGCGTTTGACCAGCTCATCTTGAAACAGGGGCTTGGATGTTCTTTGTTCACTCGCACTAGGCATGCAGAAGCAGAAACGAGTCTCGGCTCTGGCCTGTGTAAAGTCATTTGTACAGCTTCAAATTAAGTTGGGTTCAGCGATTTCCCCGGAATGTAAAACTGACCTCACTGAAACATGCTTATTAGGCGACTCTTGTTTGGTTAGAAGAAAAATAGCTCAAAGGTAAAATTATAGTATCATTGTAGTAGTGCAAGTAAAAGCGATTTCTGGTGGTGTCTTTTGTTATGTTGCAATAAAATAGAAACAGTGTTAAAGAAAATAAACTTTTAAAGTGTAAATAGCAGAATATAAAGAATATTGAATGATTGCAGAAGAAGAAAAAGCCTAAAGGTATTTTCTGTCTTATTTTCTTTTTTTTTCCTAGGCTGGGTAATGGAGAGAGGGCAGTAAAAAAACAGCCAGTCGAAGTCAAATTGCCACAGGAACTAAACGTCAGAGGAAGTCACCTAGATGGGAATTTTGCCAATGTAGTTGGCATAGCCTGTGGAAGCCGACACTCCTTCATATGGACCGAAACTGGGCAGGTCTACAGTTTTGGAAACAACTTTTATGCTCAGCTAGGCTATGACTTCCAGAGGGCTGACTTCAAAGAGAACCAGGTATGAAGATTATGGTTTCTTTACAGTTATGCACAAATCGTTACCCAATCCATCACTACTCCCAGTGGCTTCTGATTATCTTAAAGTTGTTTGGGTCATATTTACATAAACGCAATATAGAAAAATGAAGAGCCGGGAAAGAAGGCTTAGGCTAACACAGCTAAGAATGTTGTGAAGCCTATTGGGCAAAAATCTAAGAAGTATTGAGAGGAAGAGTTTCAATCCAGAAAGAGGTTCACAGTGTTTGTGTAATTGCTCTCACTGATGGAAGAGGGAGCCAAAATTTACACACTGCAGATGCAAAATTAATATGATTTTTTAATGACCCCTTTAAACATCCACACAGTCTCTTAGCTATAATATTAGTTTTTAATTCACTGTTGGGAGTAGGGGCAGGTCTACGTGATGGATACCTCAAGAGCCTGGATAGCTTCTTGTTAGTTGCCTCTCAAGCTTTGTCCTTACGTGGCTTACTATACAGTAGCATGCTGCTGAACCACACAAATCCTAAATTAAGTGCTGTGGAATTGAAATTGGCTCTCTTGTGAAGTGTTCCACTTGCATTGGAGCTTAATTTTGCCTACTCATATCATTTGATTCAGTCCCTCAGTCCCTCTTTTGCTCGCTGCAGCCCATCGCTCCCTCTTCCTTCTCATGCAAAATAAGCCCATTTACCACAATGTGGCAGTGTCTAGGTGAATGATTGCCACTCAGCACTTGATATATGGGTATGTGCTGCTGTGTGCATGTGTGCTGGATACATTATATTTCCAACAGATTCTCCCAGTATTTTGCAGCAACATTAGTGCGTTATACACTATGTGAAGCTCTTTAGGCTCATTTTCGTAATGAGTGGATTTAAAAATAGATTAATATGTTTGTACTTCATTCTACTCTATTACTTGGCCCAAATATTGTTGCCTGTTTTGTCATTACTGAAAGGCTGGCTTTTACAGTCAGTTGTTTAAGACAAACATCCAATAGAGAGGCCTTTCAGTTCATATGAGACAGGCCTCATACATGAGGGCAAAAGGTAGCCAGCCACCAAGCAGTGTGTCAAGGTTCATGGGCTTAAGCTCTTACCTGTTCTCAATGACAAAGGCCATTTGGATCTGCATGACTGCTCCCACTTCTAAAATCTTGTTACTAAAGAAAAAACATGGGCCCCAGTGGTATGACTATCCCAGACTTATATGTTCATCTCTCTAGGCTTACTTGTGGCCTCTGATTGCCTCAGGTGGAGACCCAAACCTGGCCCTGTCCGTTACCACCCAGCTCCCACTTCTTTCATCCCTTTGCCTTTCTGTATACACTCTCCTTCTGAAGGACCAGACAGGCTGCTCCATCTTCAGCTGTCCTCCAGTCTCCTGACTATATGATACTGGCTATTGTTGTAAAGAATCTATAGGCTGGAACTGCCTGCTTCACCCCTAAGGCTCAGTTTCCCCTTTTTGTCTGAAATGGAGTGGTAGCAAAGCGCAGAGATCTAAGAAACACTATATTCTGTTCTTTATTGGCCCAGTGATAAGGTATTGGGATTCCGCTCACACCTGCGAGCCCTTTGTTCAGGCCCGCTATGGCGTTTCACCTGCACCAGACAAGGTTAGACAGATCGCCTATTTAATGGTTTGATTGACATTATTTTAATGTAACACCGTGGGGAGCGATACGTCTTTGAACAGAAAAGAAAGTTAACCTTATATTTCTCCAGGACACCCCCCCCCCCGCGCCATTAGAACAATGACATTGGCATTTTCTTGGGATTTTGTTTGCACATAGGACATTCTGAGGTGCCTTATATAATACATTATAATAAAAACTTGCAGTAGGTATTGTGGTAGCTTTTTTTTAGTATCAAGCCTGCATCATATACCATACATCTACTTCTTTTTTTCCATTTATTGATTTTTTTCCCTCTGAACACTGCATAGCTTAGTTTCTAAGTAGGCTAACACCTTCTAGCTAAAAATGTACCAGTGTATTTCTACAAAAGTAAGCAAAAAGCGACCAGGGGAGCAAGAAAATAAACTCTGTTCCTAAGTGTGACACGTGTGCAGCTTGAGCTTGGCATGGCATCCGTGTTCAGCCTGGCTGCGCACAACTTGTTTGAATGTCATATTTATCCCTGTGTTTTGTCAGAAAATTAACTTCCTGTGAGTTTGCGGCAGAGCCGAGCATATGGCCACAGCTCTCTGGAGATGACAGCCTAGCGGAGCGGGAGCTCGCCGGTGCCGCTGCCCTGCTCTGGCGGCAGATGCTCCGGGCTTCTCCGCGATTAAGTGGAGATCATCACTGTTTTCTTTGAGCACCGCTGTGCCTTGTACTCTGAAGTGTTCAGTTAATCACTGCCTGCCTCCCTGCCTTTTCCACGCAAGCTGCCAAAGCACTCATTAAGTTTGAATCTCCCTCTTACTGCTCGCTTGCTCACCGGCTCGATATATTTTGTGACTGAATCTTAGCAGTCACCCTTTCTGAGGGTTTGTTGCACCTGTTTACATGAAGGATTCTACAAAGGCAGTATTTTTTGTTTGAGTACTGTTTGTGATTCTATCTCTAGCCATGGTTCATTTGTTGTGTATCTTGTGTATATAAGAAAAAGCCACTCTATAAGTTACCGAATGTTTCCTTTAGCTTGTGAATACCGATGTGCTCTGTTTTTCCCCAAGTGCCAAAATACTTCCTTCACAGGCCTCTGAGGGAAGTGAAGTCTGTTCCACAGTTGTGTTTATTCTCATTGAGAAACACTGATAGTCACATTTACAGCTGTAAAACACGACTCTGTTATCCACTGAGTATGTTGAATGTATAGAATCAGAGCGCAGGTATAATGTAAGTCATAATATTAAAATAAAATAAAAAAACTGAGCATTTGCTAACTCCCACCGCCTCCCAGGCCAAGTATCTCACATCCAGTTATGTTGCATCTCCTACACAAACAGCCATGTATTGTTATTGTGAAACATTGTGACACGCTTTAACCCTGATTGATCTTGATCTCCGACACAAATAATAATGTGATTACAGGCTTTTCTCTGCCTCTGTCTTCGCTGCAGTGGAAAATAACATTAGGACTATCCTTTCATGTTAATCGCCTTGGTTGGAAGTATACCTCAGTGCACCAATAGGCCTCAGTAATGCCTCCTTTCTTCTAAAAAAACCCATCCAAAATAACCTATTTGCAGCACACCCACACACACGTTGCTTAGCTGTGTAACACTGTTATTCTGCACCAATCAAAGCCTGGCTTGCTTGTCCTGGTGCGGTGATCATTCCCCCCACAATAGCGGGATGGCATTACTGCGCTTTTGAAAGCATTTGCATGGCAAAGCAATAACATGCACCTTGTAAATAAAGGAATTGATCCTGTTCATCTCAGGTTGGATTTCCTGGATAAAGCTGTGGAAAATGGATCCCTGTATCGTATCGCGTCAATATACACACTCTGTTTCCTCATCCTCAAGTTTACTCTGCAGTAGGAATCTTCTTCTTAATCTCGTCTGTCAGGCTGTCAGGCAGACACAGAGAAATGTTTGCGATTCCCTCTGCTACACTGGTTACTTGGCAGACAGCTGATTAGTGCCAGTTTGCCTCGTTCCCAGTATGCAGATACCCAGATAGAAAGCTGGCCCCATTCATTGAGTCCAAGTACCAAAATAGCAATTGCTGTTCTCAATCAACTATGAAGAAATGGGTTTGCATTGTTGGAAGAGGTTGATTTGAGACTTTTTGAAGAGGCTCTTGAAATTACTTTCAAATCAGCCCGAGCTGACAGACAGCTGGTCGAGCATCATGCTGCTGTGTGCGGTCAGCAATAAAGAATAATGTTGTTTTTTTCTTTTCTTTCTTTTCTTTTTTTAAAATCATAACTCATACTATATGAGCATTACGCCTTTGCACCCTCTGGGCCCGCGCATTGTTATTGGTCACAATAGACGTTTATCTCCTCTACTTAGATTTAAATGTATTCACAACTGTACAAATTGCCACTGTGCTCTTGGCAAGGTACAACTAATTTTTAGACGAGGAAATTCCTTGTCAGGAGCAGCCAAGGGAGAAGGTGTCAGATTGATACCAGAAGTACACTAACGGCTGTGCGGGAGCATAAGCGTTTGCTGCGCTTCGGTGGCGGTGCGTTTGATTTCAACACTGACCACCAGTGATGCCAACCCTGTAGTCCTTATATGAGCTGCCTCTTGAGACATAAACATAGACAGCCCTCCCCCACATCTCACTCAAACTGATGCTGCTGAAGTAAAGAGACAGAGAGAGGAAGAAAGTGAGACACTGCCAGACAATAAAGCCGTTGTAGAGTATATACTCTACTTGCTTGCCTATTGTTACACTGCGGTAAGTGGGAACTCAGTGTGGGTGTACAGTGACCTCAGCTACTCTACCCATCTCCCCTAGGAGGACCTCAAAGGGCACTCGTTCAGTTCCTTATTGCACGCCCTGGGCTTTGCTGCAAAATGAGAGACAACAAAGAAAAAAGAAAAAAGAAAAAGAAAGGGAACCGAGGGAGGTAGTCTCAACTTTACAGGAAGGCTAACCTGTGCCTTTGGAAATCCTGCATCTTTTTAAAAGTGCCTATCTTCCTGACTCTTAACGGTATCTGACAGAGTTTTTCGGGGCTGGAAGTGCTCAGTGTGATGACTTCTGTTGCACTCTGGAAATATTCTTTTTACCATAAAATGTTATGCAAAGCTTACCCTTAAAATGTGTATTGTTTTCTCAGTGTGAATGAGAGGATATGGTGTTTGTGACCTTGTTTCAGTTTGAATCATGTGCCCTGCTGTTTCCCCAATATGCCCCTAGTGTATGTTATGCTGAAAGCACATTTAGTATCAATAATTCTGTACATTTCCTTCTGGAAAACTAATTCTCATAATAGGATTTTGTCAATGTGATTTGAATAATGATCTCAAAACATCCCATTTTAGGCTACTTAACTAAATAGAATATTACTGATTGCAATACTTATCCATGGTAGGGGTTTTGGTAACCTTCTTTTCTGTTTCTTGCCAACAGCCAATTTTCTCTCAATTAAAGCATGATATTAGCACTCAGTAGGGCATAAACAGAAATAACCGTACACTGCTGAATATCACGCCTTGATTATGAGCTTAAGAGTGGGTGTACAGATGGATTCTGTTTCTATACTCCTATTAGAGAGCTGCTGTTTATATGTGTGTGCATATGTGTCTGTGTCAGAGAAATGGAGAGGGAATCGCTGCCTGCATGTGCAGGAGTGTGTGTCTTTGGCAGCAGGAAAAGCTGGAAGTTTTCAGCTCTCTCCTGTTAAAACCTCTGGAAAGGGAGGGCAGAGGTAATAAAAGAAAAAAAAAAGAAAAAGTCACAGGTATAGTAAGAAGGAAAAGTGTATCGTTACATTGAGAGCCAGTCAGTGGCAATGCCAGTTGGCCAAAGTTAGCAGGAAGCTGTCCTAGTAAATGGCAGCAGCTGCTCGCAGTTCGAGAGAGCATGTCCCAGTCAGAGGAGAAAAGCGATGGCATCTACATTAATACTACCTTAATGGCCCATCTGGCGCTCCGTAGGGTCCCTGGCTGCGCCACCGACTCATAGGCGTTTGACAGGCAGTCTCCAGCGCACCAGACGCGCATGGCATGCCAAATGGCTGGGAGACGCCTCCGTGGCGCACAGATCTGTCAAACTCTCTGACGCTGTAGTCACACAGGCAAGGGAAGTTAAGGCAAGTTTTCACACGTGATTGGTTCTTGACATGGATGGGGAGAGGGAGGGGGCAGAAGGAGAATGACTGGCTTGTCTGTCTCTCTTTCCTCCACAGCCTCCTTAAATGCAAACACACATATGTGCACACTCACAGGGCATGCACACATAATCATTCACACCCTCACACGTATGCGCACGCTCTTCATACTAGATGCTAAGTTGCCATGACCAGATTAAACCTCAATGAGAAAGCCAGGTTAAGATTAGCCAGTGGTGGATTCACTGTGCTCTGATGGCAAATGGAGATAACAAATATTATTTTCGCTGCAAGTCACAGCCTCTCTCTGTAAACAAATGCTGGAACTAATTGCTTCATTGGAAGAAATTGTGGAAGGTCTTATCAAAACACCACAGGGGTTTCTGGCTATAATTGGCATAATTGGTTGACACAGCAGGCTGTAGTCCATGATGTGGCACAGTGATGCACTTTATGGGGAATGACTGATCATGGCTTTAGGACTATAGATTGCCCTTCTAGATACTTAAACATACGGTATGAGAAGTGGTTAGTTAACGTGCAAAAGCAGGACCTGCACGCTAAACGATTTTGTCATATCTTCACCTCAAGACTGAGCTTTATGCCATAAACCAAGAATATACAGTTTAAAGGGTTAATGGGAGACCTCAGTCCCTTTTACTAGTGGATGATGAATTCCAACTCTACCCCATGTGCTTGGCCTTTACATCAGCTCAGTTGAGCTGCACAATACTGACACAGTGGTTTCTGTGCGAGCAGGCCACATTCTGCATTACACACTCGCGCAGATCACTGCAGAAGTCTGTATCACACTGCTGCGGGGAAACTATGGCTTCTTTCTGTATGAGTAAACTGCACAAAAAAAAAGTACAGCTGAAGGTACTTTAAAATATTTGCCACCATTCTTTCTCACACTTTTTCTTAAGGACATTTAGAGAGATAGCAGCAGTTCAAAAATGGAACGGAAGGTTCTTTAGAAAATACATTTCAAATGGCTTATCCAGTAGGTAGCCCCAGAGGACACCTCAGGGATAAAACTTGGCAAGAAAGGAAGATAGAGGGGAAAAGAGTGGAATTGGAAAGAAGACACAGCCGTGACTAAAACAGTAGAAATATAAAGGGAAAAGGTATCCTCTTAACCTGCTGACGCCTCTTCAGAGGAATCACAGTGCTCCGTATCAGCATTCGCTCTCTGAACATTTTGCTGTGTTCTGTGTTTATAGGAAAAGCGTAGATCTGCTGATGTCTCTTGCCTGAGAGTGTCTCAACGTTAGGCAGCCAGTGCAGGTGATTTCAAAATGACTATCTTCCCGTCACACACTGTTCCAGTTTAGATTCGCTGTTTTATATTTTTTGTTACCAATGTTGATCTTGTTTTTTTGGGTTTTTTTTTTTCAAGTAAATCGGTGTATTGTGCGTGATTATAGTAAAAGCAGGAGTGGGTTGCATTTTCTGTCAGCTCAGCTCCATCTGTAACACACTGACCTTGAATTCTTTGTCTTTTTTACAAACATTCACTGAGACTCAAGGATGAACTGAGAGTCCATAACATTTACAGTGTCCAATAGGATCAAATGATGACGTAAAGACATTTTGTACAGTGTGCAAAAGTCTTGGGCCACCTCTCACTTCGTTTTGCTTACAACGAGGCAGACTTTCCTGTAATGTTATAAAGTGGTCTTGAATAAAAGTTCTCTAGGTTTTCTGAAGGACTTTCAGTTTTGTCTTTGGATACTGATTGCTTTTTCAGTCATTTTCACACCATTCCTTGCACCTGACCATTGTCAGAAGAATGATTTTGTTTGTTAAGCCACTGACCTATGAATCATGCAAGCATAAAACGGCACCTTTTGTGCAGTTTTACTTGTATATACCCAGGTGATTGCAGAGCTGTAAGCCAAAAACTTCCCATATCATGGTATGGTGTGCCGTGTATCCTTAAAAAGTTGAGGAAACAGGACAAAGAGAGGACAAAAGAAGGAGTGGCAAAACTAAAAAAAAATATCTACAGGAGATGAACTGTATCAGTGACATGGCATGAACATCCCAATTTCATGTCCTTAAGAGATAGGAAAACATCCATCAAAGATCGGACACAAAACCTGAGAGATGCATCAGAAGCTTCCGTTGATTCGGATCTACTGTTCATAGAAGCCTCAGGGCTGAGGCGTGGCAAATTACACAAAAACTAGACTGAAAATCAGTGGAAATGGGTCTTATGGAGTGATGCGTCATCAGAGAGTCAGGAGATTGATAGAAGAGTAAGCCTCTACAGCCATCTGTAAAACACGGTGGAGGCGCTGTAATGGTTTGGGAGTGCCAGCTTGTGGAGTTGGGGATCTTGTCATTGATGGAATTACAGAAAAGTATGGTCATATTTGCCTCCACAATGCAATACCATCTGGAAACATCTAATTGACAGTGGCTACATTTTTCAGCATGACAATGATCCCAAATACACTGCCAATGCAGTAAAAGCATGCATAGATAGAAGAACACACAACACTAGTCATGGATGATATTGACGAGCAGTGGAACAAAAGGCAGCCAACATCCAAAGAAGAACTTTGAATGTCCTTCAAGAAGCCTGGAGAACTATTCCTGAAGGCTACTTAAAGAAATGACAAGAAAGCTGCCTAAGAGAGTTCAGGCTGTGTCGAAGAGTAAAAGTGGTCAAAGCAAATACTGACTTTGAAGCTCTGTAGAATTGCACAGTCTCAGGTTTTTCCTTATACATTATTTGTTTCAATAAATCACTGCACATATTTTTATTAGCAAAATATAAAGAAATGAGGGCTGATTCAAGATTTCTGTGGGGTACTGTATCCAAAAAGGTCAAAGGTCAATTCTCTTTAACATTAAAACATTCTGTAAAAACTCTTATTTTGGCGATTATTCAACAAACCGAGTTGATTGGGTAGCTGTTGCGTTGAATTTTGGAATTTGTTGCCCATATTTAAAGCACTGTCTACTCCTATAGCTACAGCATTGTGCAGACTGAGCTTTATTAGCCAAACGTAAGCACATTTAATACATTTTAGTAAAATTGCCAAAGTCTTTCCTTTATGGCAAACATGGATGTTAACTGCAACTTGACTGCTTGGCAGAGGCATATGACCATGAGGCAATAATTCCAGTCTTTTAAATGAACAAAGGACACAACTAGTAAAATTTATGGCAAGGATAAGTCGGCTGGACAACAGCTGCCAAGTTTTTGTGAGGGAAGGAGAGAGAGAGAGAGCAAGATGATGGCTGAGAGGAAAGAGGAGAAGAAAAAAGAAGAGTCAGCAAAATAGGTTTAGGGGCTTGCGAGAAAAGAGCATGAGGAACTCTTCAACTTTCACTCCCATTCCCAGATGTGTTGTAGGCAAGACATAGCCTTTGAAGAGCTTGTGGCAAAATAGGCAAAATATGAATATACACGCACTCCACTTTACCTCTTTCTCATCTCCTTCCTCTTTTCCTCTCCTCTTTTTTCCCCCTCTTTCATATACTCTCCACGTCTCCTTCTCTTTATCTTTCTCCCTGGGCATCTCCGTTCCTTAGTGGCAAACCCAGCTGCAGGGTTTCTGTGGTACTGTGAGTGAACCCTCACTGACTCCTTCACCAGGCAGCTGCACACCACGCTAAAACACACACACGGTGTCTTACCCAAGTCTGTCCTGCTCACTTTTATTTGCTAAGTACATCACATTTGCATATGCGATAGGGTCAAAATGGAATATTTACTGCTGTGCTGCTTTTGTTACGCGATGTTTCGAAACAAAATTAAGTTTGAAAAACATTTCATTTCTAGCAGTGCTAAAAGGAACATGGCTTTTTCCTTTAACATGAAATGTATTGCAATCTTCTGTAAAGCCACTAGAGGGAGCTTATATTATGCTGTGTTTCCTCCACACCAGGAGTTTGTTTCATAGTACTGTTGCTCAAGCAATGAGGCACAAAAAATAAAAGGCTTTCAGATATTCCTCATTCTGCCCCTAAATAATTTTGCCGATGTAGAGATCATGGCCTCTCACCTACACAAGAGACAAAGGCAAGGTTTAGAAGTAGGGGTCTGCTTTCTTTCAAACAAATTCGATGATTACTTCTCACATGTTTTTGCGACCAGATATTTGCTGGTGGGAGGCTATGTGTGCGAGTGCAGAGGTGATAATTCTACTGTTGTTCAGAAGCTTGAGCGGGGTGCGTAATGGCAATAAGAGAGAGCGTGCCCAGGCGTGCTTTCAATCTGTTTCCCAAATGTAATGAGTCCGGGCGTAACTCCGGTCATCCCAACTTGATCAAAAATGGGAGGAAATCTGCAAATGATTTATTATGTCCTGTAGAGATTCATCAGTTCCACATGTCAAAATGATGCTGAGCTGAAAATTAAAAGACATCTTTCGTCACCATTATTTTCTTAATATAGATGGAAAGTGGGAGCATGAAAGTAATTCAGTCAGCACAGTGAAGGAAATCAGATTTATATGCTTGTGTTTAGAGCATATTGCATTTTATTTGATCTCATTCCATCTGTATCTTCTTTTTAAAAAAATTGTGATCATTAAATGTAGTACAATGATATAATCAAGCTGAATACGAAAGATCACTAATACCGCTTTATTTCTAAATTGTTTTCAGAAATATTAATTCTAAAACGTATCACACATTGATTTTGAATTTGGCTTCTTATCCTTAAAATATAGGTTGTTATCATGCTCATGCGTGCATAATTATCTCTACTTTCTGTGCTCTTTTGCCCTCTTGGATTTCATTAAACTGTAAAATACTAATGCATATTGCCACATAATCATATTTTTCTGTCCCTGTCCCTTCATAATAGAAATGGGGTGACACGACAGCATCTGAACTAGAGTCCCAGACTTGTCCTGCCGTAATGTTACACGATCTCAGCTCTCACGTTACTAAAACAGGCTTGGCCGATGGGATTCGCCATACTCTGCGCTTCTCCACTCCTCCTGGCCTTTTCCTGTGACAGGGCTGCCGATGATACAGATCCGCTGTGACATTTTACATTGTGCTTCCTAATTGCAGCAGCTGATAGTAGGATCGCTCACCATACAGCTGCATATTTTCTCTTTTAACCACCCTTTAGCTTTTTCTTTTTCCCTGTTGGGAGGTGCAAGTACACGGCGGTGTACTGTACTGACTAATTGCGTTGCTCACATGCTGCCTTATGTATGCATTTAGGTGTTTTGTAACCTTCTTGCATGTATGTAAAACTCTGTAAATCAACTAAAACTTGAAGTTGAGTTTTTCTTATTTAAAAAAAACAAACAAAAGTTTTTTGATCATGATTGAGCAACAGTGTTTATTGGCAAAAGTGTCGTCCGTTCTTTCTTTTGCTCTGGGTTTTTCTTTACTTCAAGTGTTTCCCACTGGCGGCGACTCCCGAACTGAAACCCGGGATAAACCTGCATGACAGATGCAGCTCTAATTATACAGTTGTTTTAAGACTGTCAGGTTGCCGCAAAGAGGGAGCCAGTCATTTGGGAAAATGAAGGAGGAGGGTTGTGAGTGGGAAGAGGGAGGTAGAGGGGGACAGTTTGATGGACGGACATTGTAACACCAGCATCTGGTGATAGCTGCAGCTGCCGTATCGTTTTCCCACCGCCAGCTTGCCAGCTAAATAAATATTGCCACGATCTGTCTTGTACTAGCAAGTGTAAATTACTTTAACACATCAATAACTAGTTTACAATGATGTTTTTTCCTGCCATTTCAGAACATATATTGATTTCACATTGCTGTTAAATGGCACAAGCATTGTTTCCTTCAGCCTGTACTTTGTTTTCCAGATAGACTCCTGGCAGGCATGGTAAAGCAAAACAAACAAACAAAAAATATCTACATCAATTATGGAGTCATTTTACTATCACTAAATATATATATCGATATTATATATGTATTTTATAATTGAATATTTATATATGGTGTCTATCATGATAAAAGTACCACTATTTGTCTGTTCACATGAGAAATATGTACTTATGTGTCAGGTATAGATTTTGAAACTTTGTGCTTTAAATGCAGCGTTGAGTTTTGAACATCATGGTCTTGTTACTGATGTCATGCGTTTAGAGCGAAAACAAAACATTTCTCTGAAAAAATTTGCATCTGTTTTTTTTTCTTGCTTTGGTAAATAAAGCAGATTATAATTAGCACCGAAGACAAAGATCTTCAGAGCAGTGTTTCCAGTGCAGTTTTCCATTGTGTGTTTCAATAGATTCCTCAACAGTAGTAATTATGCGAGGAAAATGATTCACGCTATACATGATTTACACTGTACATTTCTTTGACAAAAATAGACAAAAGAGGAGAGATTGTTCAGGATGTACGTAGCTCTGTGTGAGTTTTCGCTGCTGTTTTTGAGCAGGTGTGCACATGTGTGGCGTGAAGTGGGAGCGTGCACGTGTGTGCACCCATGAAGCGCAACTGCAGGCGCTCTCGCGCTTCTATATTGTCTATTTTCATTCGTATGGGTTCCTCCTCTTGAGGACAGATGTTGGGGGAAACCCACAAAATCAGAGCTGAAGCCGCACTATAATCACTGCGATTTTAATCAAGGTCTCGCATTGTGACCCACTTATTTTCTCACAGTGCTGATTGCACAGCAGTGCAGTGGCGACTAGCATTACAAAACTACAGCCTGTGATTAACCTTCACATCATATACATGTCCCCTAACCAAGATACAGCGAATCCTAATCCCAAAATTACACCCACTTGGACTGAAAAATCTCTCCCTTTGTCAAATCTGAATATTTTCATCCTTCATTCTCCCATTTTTATGTGAAAGACAGATGATACTTGCATTCTGCATATGAGGAAATTGAGGTATGGCTGAGTGTATAATACCTAACTAATATATTTCAGTTGGACAATAATATGTTTATGCAAGCATGCAAGCACAGTCTATGACCTAACTTTTTTTCCCTACACATTAAAAGTATACGATAATGTGATTCAAATGAACCTCACACATAATATTATAGGCTTTTGTGAGAATAAGGACATATTCCAACCTTCTTAGTCGTTTTCACCACTATTGTAATTTTCACATCAGTGATAATAAACCAGATTGATTATTCATTCTCATGCTTCAACACCATTTAATTGTGTAGCCAGAACACTCCAACTTCGGGGTCAGCAGGGCTCTCTCTTTCATTTACACAAAGACACATCAACACGGATGCATACACCCACCCACCCACATGCAGACAGGCACACACACCAATTCAGAAATCTCTCTGTTTCCTTCTCTCCTTCACAGATGCTCTCAAAGGGCCCCCCGAAACATGCCCAGACTGGAATTTGCCAAAATATCCTTTCTCCTATCAAGCACACACTGTGCCCGATCTCAGTCCCATTGCACTTATTCCTCCAACATCTCAATTAATACCCCATTGGAGGCACAGCACCCCACAGAGCCTCAGAGGCTCACTGTGGTGGTGGATTTTTCCTTGTAATGTTCACCACAGATGCTGAAGTGCTTTCATTTTAAACCACATTAGTGAACTACCTCGGTCTCAATCAGCACCAACAGATGAAAGATGTACGTTTATGAGCAGTTGTCAGTTATTATATGCATGTGTGTGCCTCTGTTTGTTTGTTCGTGCCTGTCTTTGCTATATCAAAGCTTGAACACCTTTTTGAAGAGTGTCCATTGATAGTCTTTGTGTTGTGTGTCTATATATATATATATAGACTCTAATCTATCAGAATGGGAAGAGGAAAAAAATCTATTTATTGGCTTGTCCTCTGGTGTTATGTGTTGACAAATTTGATGTGCTAAAAATACTGACGGCTTCCATCCGACTGACAGGCATACAACCTATATCTTACAATGCTCTGTTGTCTCTCTCTTCTCGAGCTGGCTGTTCCTCCTGTTCAGTAGCTAATGGATTTTCATGGTTTCCAGGGTCTGTTCCAGAAATGTTCTCCTGTGGAGATCTTGTAAGAAGTGCCCTCAGCTGGTCCCACAGTCTGCCATTAGGCCTCTCCACTCTTTTTATCCCTAGACCTTTGAGACCTCAAACTGCCAAATGAGTTGAATTATGGCCAGTTATGTGGAGTGGACCCAGCATCACAGGGGAGAGGCTTGAGTCAGTGGAACTAACTACACTCCTGACCATTAAAAGGCAACCTGACACTGCCTCTTCATCTTCTTTCTGCTCTCAAAGGCCGACACCGCGAGCCCACGTCTCCAAGAGCAGAGACGGAGTACAGCTATTCAACACATGAGCCAAGTAGCCAAAACAAAAAGGCAGTCTGTCACCCAGGCAAAAGAAAAGCAATCAAAACACCAATCTTCTCCACATTCATTAAAATTGTAAAGCTCTCCCTGCACTCTGTGTACTTTTCAATATTTCCTTTATCAATATATTCTACACATTTGCCTGTCTTTTACCCGTCCCTTTATTCTATTTTTTTCTCTCACTTTCTTGCCATCTTTTAAAATTTGTCCTCTACCTTTCAGCTTAGTGAGTGGGGCTTCAGGGTTATAACCATGGCAAGGTTAATTGGAGCAGCTTCAATAAACGTGCTAGCTACAGCTCTGGCTACTGTATGAAGAAGGCCATCTACTGTAAGTCAGGCAACCTTCAGATTCTTCAGATTCAGAAATTCACCCACACAGTCTTTAGTCACACAAATGCCAATCAGTCCAGCCTATGGTACAACCGTTTGCACAGACAGACACTGTACGCGCACACATACACACAGAGCACTGTATTTGATCTGTCACAATAACAGGGGCATCATAACATGATGGATACGGCCCTTTTTTCCCCCCTCTTCTCTCCACCGTGCTGCCTCTCGCCTGTAATGTTGATGCACTGTGTAATGTTTGCTGTTGCCGTTGGCTGAAATGGAATGAGTGATACAACCAGAGGTGCTGGGATTACCGTGGGCAGAATTGATGCTATCTGTCCAATGATGTGTTATTTTGTGGAAGTGAGGCAACAAACCGGAGAGAGAAATGGTTGCAGCACTCTGTATGATTTTACAGTTTAAGTGGTGAAAGACAAATAGAATAACAGTGATATGCTAGCAGGGGTTGTAAATGGTTGAATAATTTTCCTCGATTTCAGCATTCATTTATCTTTTCTACAGTCCTTTGCGGAGCTTCTCGTGGCAGCCTGAATGGTATTTATCCCTCTAGTCTGCTCACAATTGCAACATCAGCTAGCTCAGCGCACATCTTTAGAGGTGAGGCAGGTTGCGTCCACGCTATTCCTCTAATAGGGGCGGCTCAGAAAAAGGTCAGAGGTAAACTAATGACACCTGCAACAGATGCTTCTTTCTGGGAGCCTAAGCTAAGACTGAGCATAGCTGGGCTTGTGGGAATAAAAGTGTGCTGCTTTGAGACTCAGCAGGCTGCGCCCGGGTCAGTCGCTAACCACTGAAAAGACTAAATTCAGCTCTTTCTGCCGATTTGGGGCACAAGCTGAGGGTCCGGGGCTATTGTTGTGGGGTCAGGTTAAAGCTGTCCAGATTGCCAGAGCAGCTGACAACCATTCATCACAAATTCAGCACCGCAAAGCTGTAAAGTTCTGCTTAGGTAGGTCAAAGGCTCTAAAGAAACATTTTAGATTTTACTTTCACAGTTGTTTGCGCATGCTGATATGGACTTGGGTTTGTTTTCTATGTTTTCTTTATTTCTATATATACAGGAAACCTCAGTGGAAAAACACAGCAGCAACTTCAACTATCAACTTCCTGTTTGTCCTAAAATCTAAATGTACATATCCATAAATGTCAGTTTTTGTCCAGTGATGGCTCATGAATTTGAGCTTTGCCTCAAGCACTGCTTTGACTCCTTCTTCTTCTTCAGAGTTAATGTTCTGTATTTTGTACTGATTTCAGTATTGCGGGCTTTCAATACATGTCTTCACAAGAGTACCTGATCCACTTGCTTTTATAGTATATGCAAGTACTACATCATGCGTTTTCCGGCAGGCAGTGAGATGTTGTGCTGTTCTGTATGAGGGAAAAATGAAATAAGAAGGGCTATTTTTCTCCCCCATGTAAACAGCTGGCAGCATCCCATGCTTGCACAATTAATGGGCATCTAATTGGCAATAATCATTTTTACTTAAGCAAATATAAAGTAGGCAGTTGCCCCTGGAACAGACAGCTGTTGGTGGAACCTTCTGGCAGCATAGCATGGATACCTGAGGATGTGGATGATCACTTCTTACTGGAGGTGGTCCATAAACTTAAATACCAAACTGCTGGTGCACAATTGATTTTTTTTTTTTAAACAAATCTATTAACGACACCGGAGGATTTACAGTATGTAGACTACAGGTGTATCTGATGCGTTAACCATCTCGCACCGTCATACTGTCTTTTAACCTGTATTGTGCCATAAGTTTCTGGTATTTTATGGTGTTAATACATTACCTGGTTAAAATTCAGAGGAAGTAATCACTGAAACTGTGTTGTACACATAACAGCAACTTAGTTAAAAAGAAGCACACGCGCATTAGTCTCTGAGGCGGTAATGGATTTTTTTCAGTGATCATTTTTCAGTGATGTCAGGGACTTTTCAGACACTTTGTTTCCAACATATTTGTCAAATTCAGATTTTAAGGTCAGACCTCTGCAGTGTAAATCCATAGAGTTGTGATTTCATTCAGCTTAAAGTTACCCCATCAAGGTTGTGATTCAATAATAAAATGCTATGAAAAAGTACAGTGCTGCCAGAAAGGATGAAGCCTTGCAGCTGACAGACAAGGAGGCAGCGTGCAATGAATTAAACACAAAATTGCGTTTTTGCCATATAACTCATCTGGCCAGGAGTTTCTCAGACAGGCAGCCAAATAGGACATGTAGAAAAAAAAAAGGTAAAAACACTACTTCATGTGATACAGTGAAAGTCTCTTTGACATTGGCTTTAGGGTTCTTAATGTAATGCACAAATTAATTTGCATGATGAAGTCTCTTCTGCTTTAAGCCTTCTTCTTGATGAAAGGGCGAATGAGTGAGAGGAAAAAAAAAGAAAAGAATAAGTGTGTGGGATACTGAAAAGTAATGTCAGCCAACCTTATTATGAGAAGGGAATGGATTAAGGGCATTGTTTGAGCTGGTAGAGGAGGTACCTTCCATACTGCTGCCTGCCATCTTATCTTGTCCCCCAACAGTGGTTTAATCTGTTGGTCGAGCATGCCTGCAAATAATTTCTGTCTGTCAGACAGACAATGGAGCTGTCACCTTGTTGTGCATCACGGATTACTGTACTGTGCATTCTGCCCCGCCCCTACAAAGAGCCCTGACAAAGGACTTAATTGAATGGCTAATTTGTGTGTGTTCCATGTGCGAACATGCATAAACACGAGCTTCAAGTCATCACGAAATGCATGCAGACTTGTTTTCGCATGCATACTCCCATCAGTAAGCACTCGCAAGTGCAGAGAAACAACCGTTCAAACCCACACACAAAGCTGTGTGCGCACACTCCCTATAGGAATTTATTTTGAGGCTACTTGTTCATTTAGTCTGATGTCAGGAATTATTGCTTCCAATCCTTATGGCTAAACTGTAAACAAATTCAATGGACCAGATTCAATTAACTCTGCCTAACCTAACATATAATTACATGAAAGCACAGAGTGAGGAGTAGAAGATAATGGAGTTTTTTTTACCCTTGAACCTTAACCCTACTTTTCCCATTTGTTTATCAAATTAATTTAAGCCAGTTGATTTGTTATGCTGTGGCTTAGATACATATAATCACCCATTTTAGCTTCATATTACACTTGTGCTTAGGCTAATTAATCCGCAATGTTTATCACGCATAAACAGTGATGGCTTTGCATTATACATCTACAGAAGTAAGGGTGTTTTAATTGTTCTCAAAAATGTTAATTATTTACAGTCAGAACAAATATCCAAAGACACATCTTTTTTGAAAAACACTAGTGAATGACTTTGGATGACATTGGTCTTAATGGTGGGTAAAAAAACAGACACAGAACAAAATGCCATGATTGGTTTTAACAAAAGGACAAATACATTAAAAAAAAAAGATTTTATTTCGTTTTTGAGAATAGAGTATAGAACTTCCCAGTGGAAAACCACGCTATCATCATTTTTCTGAGAAGGTCTGTGCAGGTTTTCTGAAGTGACAGCAGTGCTTCCTCTCATATGATGATGTGTTAAACAAAACACTGCCCACATGTTTGCCTTAAACTAAGTAGCCCTTAACTGCTTGGACAGACAGCAAGCTGTTGCACTTTATGTATTTGTTTATTTTCAAGATAAGGGGCCTCTTTTATGGATAAGCAGCTGACGCTTCCGCTCTGTCAAGCTGGGACAGGCTGAGGGAAGATAAAATAGAGTCTGTTAATCTGGTACTGGTGAGGAGAGAGAGCGATGTTATTGACCTACGCTGGCAGCAATGTGTTTCAATTATACACCGCCATCCATTTGTCAGGCAAGCAGAGCGATGGGCGGGGGCACGGGGTTCAGACTTGGGTTAGAGTCATTCTCCATCACTTACGATGTGTCTTTGGAAAGCACTTTAATTGAATTACCCAATTTATTCTTCAAGCAACAATGCCCTGGCATAGACCCATCACGAGAGAAAATTAAATGCAAGTTTTAAACTCAGGCAGTTTACATGCTTCACATTTTCTTGGTGTACACATGGAAGGAGATGACTAACTTATGGTGACCGTCCAGAATAAACGTGTTTTGTTAATGTGAGTGCTGCGACTTTATCATGAAAATGTTATCTTACACTTTACACAGGACTTTTTGACACGCTGCCTGTTTGTTGCTAGTCACCCTTGTGAACTATGTCTATTCATTGTGTGACAGGTAAGAAAACACCTGGTGCTTTGGCTAAGTGAGAAAGTAGAAGGCTAATACATTCCAAGCAAGTAAAATTTAACTTATTGTGCAGGAGATGCACAACCAACCCTTCAATAGTGCAAATGTTTTGTTGCAGTATTTGCTCATTTGTACAGAGTTCACATATCAAATTAATTTGGTTTCTCATGCAACCGAATGTCTCCATCTGTCTTTTTAGTTAAAACATTCTGTCAGCCAAAGCACGTTGTCAAGTCAAGTTGCGCTGCTACAGTCATGTTTTCCTTTTGTTTCACTGCTTGCAATCTTCCAAGCAGATTTCCTTGAATATTTTCCCCGATATTTGCAAATTGCACGAGGTTGAGTGTGATTAATTCTAATCAAGTTCAATTTATTCTGGAAGAGCAGCTGGAAGAGGCCTAAGTGTTGACTGCATTCAGTCTGCGAGCTGTCTGACAAGATGGCCAGCCTGTCGATCACCTAAGTCCCGGTTCCAGGTGTGGTTGAAGGTGCTCATCTCTGCTGCATGCTGGCCTACTTGCACTCTGGCCCTAACACCTGGCCGTTCACCAAACTCCGATCGTCAGTTCGTCTATTTTCACGAAGACAAGCCTCACTGTCTGCTCAAGCTCTCTGTGTCTAATCAACAGTTTCTCTCTCCCAGTATCTCCAGAGCTCATCTTGTTAAGGACAAAGAATTGTGGATAAAAATGTACTCTCTATAAGCGTGTAATGTACACCAATTATGCTAATTTGCAGCGTTGCAGATGGCCCAGTGTTGATTGCAGTTTTAGGATCAGGGGAGGCCGTCTGAAATTCGAGTGCGGGAGTCACGTGACACTCATTACTGCACAACCTCAACCAAATATCCCTTTGTCACTTGTCATCCATCTGTGCTTACTATCTTTGACAGATAAGACTATGCAGAACTCTAGGCAGCTGAAGAGCTGCACAATAAGCAACGGAAAAGCACTGTTCCTAGTTTTAATTGGCATTTCCCTAGTTTTGCTGTATTTGGCCAATGTATTCTGAACAATGAGTATCGTAATCTAAAATGTCAGGGGATAAGATAATGTCCTAATGTAGGATTTCATTGCATTTTACAAAATAGACACTGAGAATACAGAGTACATTTTTAATGATGACAGTTAATAGAACCATCAAGATGTCTATTTTCAACTCTTTTCTTTGTCCCTTGGCATCTACCTCGCTGGGATATGTATAGCTATCAACTCTCAGTATGCTGGCTCCAGGGGCAAGAAGAATCCTCTCGAAAATGCCAGTCCACTATGGGAACTGTGACATTCACGGCGTGCCAAGGTGTGCTGTGCGTTAGAAAAGCATGTGCAGTCAAATGTAAATTCATCATCGTCATCAGCCATGATGCTCTTTGTTCCGGCTATTCAGGCGAGTCAGTTTAGCCCCCATCTTCTTCTATGACATGCTAAAGTGAGCCCATGCTGATGTTCAAATGAATGGAGTCCTTTCATGACGCCATGGCCACTGAACTCTGGAGGCTGCACATAGCCCTAAGTCCTGCAACCTTTGTGGCAGGGGGTTCCTGCCAGGCATGATTCCTGTTTAGTGAATAAGTGGGGTAATTATGGTGCAGTTGGGGCCATGCAGCAAATGTCACCAGCAGATAAACAGTAGGAGCAACTCTTCCGTAAAAGCCTAATTTATCCACCATGGACCTCCTGTAGCCTGCAGATGAATTAGGAGCAGTTGGGTGTAAAAAACAAACCAGCTTCTCTTGATTTCACTGGAGTTCAAGGATGCATATAATTGGAGAAACACTAGTTAACTGATAAGGCCCCAGGTTAAACCTTACTTTGTCACACACCAAATCTCTCATGCTGGTCTCAAACGGCAGCTGCTAGTTTGATGTGTGTATGCCTGGCATGTGTGGGCGCCTGATGTGTTATGACATGATAGAGATTTAACTGTTTCAGGGTGCATAGAAGCTCTTTTCATAGCTGCAATAGATACAAAATGTAACTAGTGGAAGCTATAGGTTCAAAATGACCCCTTGCACATATGGTTTTATGTGTTGCTATTAGAATGTGAATCTTACACTCTAGCCCCCTCCTCTGCATCTCTAAAAGGAAACCACATCCATTGCACTCCATTAAAGAGTGCCCACTCACGTGTGACTACAGGGCGGCCTTTATAACATCATGAGCCTAGGGAAATGGGAGAGTCAGCGAGCGTCATTCCATTACCTGCTGAAATGGATGCCCCTGTATCTCCTCCTTGATTAGCTTTGTCTCGAATAACAATGATAGCTTTAAGTATGTCTAATTGAGGCCGGCCTCACCCTCCCTCTCTCTGTGAAAGTGCTTACTCATTTTGTCTGTCCTTTTAATAATTACATTATCATTTTACGCCCCTGCCGGTTCCTTGGGAAGTGTGCCGGCGCTTGTGTTGAAGTGAAAGCTCATTATTGGAGTTGAATTATGTGCAGTTTATTGATCCCCATGGTGGATTATGGTGCTCTAAGTTAGTCTAGACAGAATAGTTAGCCAGATGACAGAGAGGAAACATAGAGGCCCCAGGGGAAAGATCTCTGGGCTCAGTGAGCAATTAATGCCTGCCAGGTAATGGAATTTAAGTTTACACTAAATCCACCAATGCCTTGGCATTTGAAGTGCCTTATAAAAAAAAACATTAGCCTAATGAGACGGTCAAGGGAACGAGAGGCATTCTTAACACACATTTTCTCTGTCACACACACTTGTCCTTTTCTCTGTTCTACTCGATCTTCTGAGCTCATCCCACACACAACAGCGCACAAACAGCCAACTACCACTGCTCCATTTTGATGCTCCTAATAGAAGGCGTATTGGGATGCATTTTAGAAACCAGTTTTTGTTTGATTGATAATGTTTAGTAGGCTCCATTTTAAAGACAGGCTTCGCTAATCTCCATCTTAGCCCCGGTGAGGCTGTTTGTGTGATAAAGCGCACAGTGAGTGGGGGAAAGGCCAAAGTGCTGAGTAAGAGGCCAAGCAGGACATTCATCTCTATAAAGCTGAGGGTCCGTTTTAAAGCTATCCATCATTATCTTGATGAACAGGGCACATTACCAACAGCAATGCCTCCTACCGCCAGGGCTAGCAGTGTGGTGTCCTTCAGTGGACTTGTAAGGACCTCAGTCTCGTGTGAAGTGACATTTTTTTTTCTGCAATGTTATGAACTTTTAAGTTGCATACTTGATGGTAAGCGGTTTACTTCCTGTCTCTATGTTCACCAGTTACTTGTAGATTGAGGTTTTGGGTAACTGGTAAATATGAGCTCAATGTGCACAATTAATTTTGTTCCAAGTCCAGTTAGTAAAGTTAAATATACTCTGAACAGTCACAACGCTTTGACCATTCACCACTTAATCGTATATTACCGTATATTACTAAATCTCCATTTGCACTACTCTGCCTGGTTTACACTCAATGTCATTTACCCTTACCTGAATATTGTATATTGTATATTGTATATTGTATATTGTATATTGCATAGCTTTCTTGTTAAATTGTATTGTATTTATTTAAATTTTTACTTTTTAATTATTTTATTTGCATTTTTTAATCACTCTCTTATATTTAAATGTTCATTTGCTATTTCATCTAGGGTTTGAGAGTAACGAAATTTCTATTCTCTGTATGTCCTGTACATGTGGCAGAATTGACAAATAAAGTTGACTTTGACTTTGACTTTGATCATAATCATGTTGTTTTAGATGTGGTAAGATGACCAGTGATTTGAGTTAATACAAAGAGACAATGAAAATACCCCAATTTAGGATATAGGATTAGGACCAATACCGATATTTGGTCATTTCAACATCGATATATGGGCCAATTTTTTTCAAATTCTATTTTCAGGTGCGTAAAACATACAATTTGTGTTTTTGTTCTTATTTATAATTTCTAAGATAAAATATTCTTGTTTTTTTCCTACAACAAGTCATGAATTACTCGTTTACTCTCTGCCTGACTCTCCTTACATCAGCTGGTTGTTGTGTTTGCAGTGTTGCCTATTGTGACAAAAGAAAATGAACAATGAAAGTGAACTGACATTACTGAAAATCAGTTTGATCATATTACAACATTTCACCAGCAGGGTGTGCTAAAGCATGAAATTGTGTCCACTAGAGTGCCCTCTAGTGGACACAACTTAAAAAATAAACACTCATAGAATGACTGAAGGGTGTTTCTTCCATCTTTTACCTTTTTTATTTTATTGCCTGTTATAAATGCTGATACCAGCATATTAGCAAATAGCTAACATCAGTGATCATAATACTACTGATGACCAGCAGAGTGTGCTGAAGCACCACTGTTAAAATAAATTTAAAACTGTTAAAGCAAGCCAAAGAGCGAATTTTAGTGTGTTGCATGGTGTGTGTTATTAAAAATATTAGTTTTATAACTGCCATAACTCCACCAACCTTCAAATCAGCAGTTCCACTTGAAACTACCGAGCGGTGCAGTAGTCCACTTATAAACAATACTGATACGTATCCGCAAGTTAAAGCACGTGTCAGCAACTCACAAACAAAACAAGTTTACCTCTCAATAAAGTTAATGCCCTTGTCACCTTAGCTGAAAAATGTCTTCAGTAACATGTGCTGGTGTTTTGAGACATGCAAGCACAAACACACCCATCACTTGGGGCACAATGCCAGTTGCTAAACTCTATTTTAAATGACAGCATTAATGAGAAATATTGGATAGTCAGGCAGAATGCTGCACCTGTTCATGTAGCCTTGTACATCCTGAAAGCGAATGAGGACGCAAGGAGCTTTACCCCGTAACGAGGCCAATAACTAGCTTAAAGCCTTTTTGTGCATGTTGTTTGCTTTAATGTGTCCTTGGCTCATGAGCCTTGATAATGTTAGTAAATACATACAGGAGTGTGGTGAAACTGGGCTGGAATCCACACATGGAGGAGGAAGGGAGTGTCACCAGGGAGAAGAGAGAAAAGAGAAGTGGATGATTAGACTGGTTTTACTGCTCCTCTGCCGACCTAGAAAAACAGCAGACCTGACCTTGCATAGCAGAACCCTTATATATCTAATGATCTCTGAGTAGCTTAATGATACAATGTTTTCTCTCTCCCACTCTTTCTCGCCGTTTTCCTTCCCTCTCACATTGCAGCTTTTCTCTCTCTTTTAGCACAAGCTTTTGCACACGCACACTAGTCCACACAGACACACACAAAGTACACAGCCTTGAAAAACCCAGTCAGCAGTTTGGGCTCGGAGTCTAGCAAATGAGCTGTCCTATTGAAATAGAAAAGAGAGTGCTCTATGCTGTGGAAAATGCTGCTATGGCAAGGCTTACAGAAGAGGGACGGAGGGAAAATTACTTGTTCGGACAAAGAAACATGAGAATGTCCTTTCACTACAAATGTACCAATTTACATTTGGACGGGGCAGATTACATCCATTTCTTCTATACTTTATTTCTTTTTTAGCCCTTTTTTTTACCACCCTTACACCTCTTCTCATTATCATTCATAAAACGCCACTGTAAGTGCAGCGAGAGAGAGAAAAAAAAAATCCGATTCAAAAAAATTACCCTATTTTTCATTGATTCACTGTTCCTTTATCTCGTCCTAGGTACTCCATTGGTTTTTAACGCTCCAAGTGTAGTTGGGCTCCTGCAGTTTAATGGTGGTAGCACCGTTATACAGCTCAGTTGAATTGTATCAAAGATGACTAACCAGCCATAGTGCCATTCCTACAGCGGGGTACTAAATACTGTGTAGCAGTACAGTACACACCAATAGGAGTGCATTTTTTGAGATGATGGGTCTTCAGTGATTGATTTAACTTAGCGATCAAGAAATTTGACCACTGGGAAGTTTATTAAAAAAGAGAAAGAACACATTCTGGCCTTTTTGTCATTGTATAGAAGGAAAACTTTGGCTTAAGTCATTCATTTTTGGGCTTAATTCCCTCTCTTTGACTACTTAATGCGTACACCTCCGCTTTGTCCTGGTATTCCCCTTTCTTGCTGCACGCGGTAATTAAGATTCCATTTTCCTTTCAGTACGAACGTTAAAGTGGAGGGTTATCATTGGGCTTCTGTAAGCTCAGCCAATGAAACACCTATAGTGACCTCTCTGATTTCCCCAATAGGGGGTCCTCCCTCCCAATAACCCTCTCCCCCTCTTGGCCATCTTGTTGTGTGGTCTCCTCTCTTCAGTTCTCTCATTACTCCCTGTGTGAAGGCCCGGGCGATGGGTGGCATGGGAGGAGTGGGGCGGTTGCAGAGGAGGGCTTCTGTCCCTGGATGAGTGAGTGTGGATAAGAAGTTGTTTGAATTCATAATTGTGCTCTTGTGAAGGGGGAGATTTGTAAAGCAAGGCTGGGTTCATTGTGTGGCAGTGCGGGTCCGGTGGAGGGTGCGAGCTGCTCAAAGCTAATGTAATCTACGCTATTAGAGAGGGTTAATTAGCTGCTGAACTGGAGCCTGAAGAGCAGGCAGAGAAGGAGAGGCACGCAGAGTGAGACAGAGAGAGAGAGAGGGAGACGGAGGGCGGGCGGGCAGTAGGGATAGAGAGGTCTTCAGGGAGTCATTAGAGACTGCTTGTTGTAATACAGCCACACAGTCAATAAGGCTTCTCCTCTGAGGAGTTAGAAGAAAGGCGAAGAAAGACATGGCGGGAGAGAGAGAGTTTCACACCGAGCTTGTGGACGTTAGCAGCTCTGCCACTGGACACATGCTAGGGAAATTCTTCCAACTTGTAACCTTGTAAAGGTTTTTACCGACAAAATCTGTCGTAAGTGGATCAGTTCTCCACAAAAATGTATTTTTATAACACACCGTTAAATTGTAAAACATAATTTCATCATTGGGGTCAACTTTTTTTTCTTCTTTTTTTGTTTTCAAAACCAAAAAAATGCTCTGAAAAGTCAAAGTGTTTGGCTTCTGACTTTAAATACTTTAAATGCCTTATTTTTACTTTTTATTTATTTATTTGTGACTTCTTGCTGTCACGTCTTTTGTTATTAATTATTCCCTTTCACAGCTAGTAAGCAAGAAAACAAATCCCAAACCCAACCAAACAAAACAGAACTCCAGGTTTCAATGTAATGAGTTAATTGTTTTTTTTTAATCAATATCCTTTAAGAAAGCATGCGTAAGTGTTCTGAAGCTCATCTATTGACCCACAGAGGTAAGTACCTAGAGCAGCTTGGTTCATTTACATAGAATATGTTGTTGAGTTGAGATAAAATGACCACAGATAGAGAGCAGACATCACATAGTTTCAGTGAAACTTTGGGAATTCAATGTGGAAACTTCTTATTCCAGCATAGTGAGTGGTCTTATTAGTCTATGTTAACATCCACAGAAATTAAGAGTTGCAAAATTTCAGGATGCAAAACTGTTGATTTCTTGAAAATGCATTAAAATGCTACTAATGCTAAATATTGGCTGTAGAAACCAAACCTGAAGAAAGAATATCGTATATTCCCTGCCTGCTAATTGTTTACATTGAACACAAAATGCATCAGTTTAATTAGACTACCAGGCCTGCATAATTTTATGTTCTTTTAGTTTAACTTCTTATGAGTGTGCAAAGCCTAGCCTTAAAGTAGCTCATCTGAAGCACTGCAGGCCCCTGGCTAGCAGTTATATTTATCACCGTGTCCTCCAGTAGTCCATCCTATGCTGCCATGAGTCGCTCTGAGCAAAACTTCGCTTAAGACGGGTAGTTAGTGTCTGCTCCCTTGACAGATTTAATGCAGATTAATTACTTTCCCTGGCCCAAGCAATCCATTTTTGTGTGTTTGTGGATGTTTTTAGCTTTTTTTTTCTTGACCTTGGGGTGAAGTAAGACAGAAAGACAGAGAGAGGAAGGAAAAAAAGCCCTCCACACTAGACTTATACTCTCAATTTAATAGCCGAGTGAGGTGTTTCTCCTGCATCATCAGATCAATGGAGAGTAAATAGCCCGCACTTCTTGTTTCACAGAGCGGTATTGATCTTTTCCTCAGCCTCGGCTTCCCTTTCCCCAGCATCTCATGTCTTTCAACCCCTGGGACTGTGCTGATTGCCATAGATTGGACAAGCTAACAAGCGCATGATGAGGAACCAGGCTTTCTTTTCTTCTCATAGGCTGTTTCTTTTTTTTCCGTGTGGCACTGGCATGAACACACTCAGACAGACATACACAGAGGGACTTAAAAACATCAGATCTACACAGCTCGGCACCATAAAGGAATATGCTGTTTCTTTCTTGTTCCCTCTGTTGTGCCTGTTGTTCTGTCTTCATCTGCACTGAGAGGATCTGCTGTAGCTGTGCCCGTCTTAGGGATGTTTGCCAGACTGATGGAGTATACCTACTTAACTACACAATAACAGCAACCCAGAGATACTCAGAGTGTTTCTTCACCTCACTGGGAACTTTACTTTTTTTTCCAGCTGGCACCGTGTTTGTTCCAGAATCTTCCATCATCTCTGAAAATATCCCAAGTGGCCTGCGGAGAGCGACACACTCTGTTTGCTCTGGAGGATGGCAGTGTGGCGGCATGTGGGTAAGTTCGGTGTCAGTGCAGCAGACAGTTTGCCGAAGTCCAGATCTGAGGGGGATAGGAGGAGAGATAAGGAGGAAAACCCCTCCCCACATTCCATCCAGCTGATATTATTGCATAGAAAAATAAGGGTTTGAAAAATTGTGCGTGTATGAGGATACGTTGATGAGAAATCATTGGCTAATTAAACTGTCTGTGTGTACGGGAGTGCACTTGATTACATTTCTGTGCCTTTTCATTTCTTCCAAGCGTATAAAGTTGTAATAAATCTTGCTGGGTGTGGGTGAGACAGGTGCATGTGTTGCTGTGTGACTGAGGATCAATAAGAAGTGTGTTTATTGAATCCAGCAGTCTTTCCGTAAGGGCGGGGAAATAAACCAACTGGAATAAGCGATCAGATGTGCTTTTAAGGCTCATTAAAAGCTTGTGTGGCATATAGATCTGCTTTTAAACAGGACCTTAGATTGGCTTATGCTTGAACACTGCAAATATTATACAGTATCAAAATTCAGAACCATATTAGAAAAACTTTAAATTACTTAGCTCTCTTGTTATTTATTTCCATGTTTATATGGCAATATGAATTTTTCTTTAGGGTATATGGCTTTATGGTAGGCTAATAGTGCCTGAATTGAGCAAGTTGGAATGATTTTGTTTCACATTTTTCTGTCATTGTCTTCCTTTTTATTTCTTTTCTGGTAACATGAGCAGCTGTTTGACCTACAGCTTGTCATTAAAACTGAAGACAATGAGCATAATCACAAAGGGAAAAAAAAAACGTGTTTTTATCATAAATAATTAGGACAAATGTATGATCAAGGGCTGTGAATTGTACATTGTGCAACTGACTGAAATAACTAATATCTGATGTTTAACCAGCAGAAACAAAGAAAATCGTGAAATACACATCAACGGTTTGGTGCTTATTCAGGCCATGAGTCAATCTTTCTATTAAGATGAGATGAGCTGTGCTTTTATGAATCAAATTTAAATATCTAATTATTATTATGTTGTAGCTTAAAGGGGAAATCAAAACTGGTAGAAGTGACCTTGCCGGGCCTGGCTGTTCATATGCCATTGAAATAGCTGTATGCAAGTCTGTGCTAATAAACAGCTAAAAGGCTAATACGAAGAGTGACAGCATTAAGCGATGACAGTGCACTGTAAAAAAAGGTTTCACTTAACAGTTTGTGCCATGATTATCCTTGCTGATGGTGACACGTATAAGTTTTACTAGCGTTAGATTCTGTCCTCTTCCAAATTCAAAATTAGACCTCTTTAGTATTCTTTGTAAGCTATACCAAGCTAAATCATGACTTCTTTCCTTTCTTATCTTCTCAGTGCTATCTCACCTTTTACCTGTAGCTGATTTAACCACAAATAAGACATAAATGCACTCCCATTCTTCCCTCTCATCGTGGCTCCCTGTGTTTGCATGTAATATTTTAGGCGACTCTGGAAGGGATGACAGTTCTAACTAGGCCTATTAGGTAACCCTCAGGGTGCCCTCAGCACTGATTTGAGCACCATTAATTTTCTATTATGGAGTGCTAAAGATGTGCCCCTGCACAGTCATTCACCTGGCTTATTGAGTCTCACACACACCAATTGTGGACTTTTCCAGGGCAGTGTTGCTCAGGGTTTAGTGCGACCCCTCTGGGGAGCTAATTTATTATTTGCAGATATTGATCTGGCAGGGTAGGCCAGCCAAGCCGTGGCCGATGTTGACTCTGCTCTGGCCTGTGGCGACTTTAACCCTTTACAGATTGAAGTAGACACACACTAGATGGAGGGCCAGTCGCTTTCAGTAGAGCTTTGAATTCCTTTGCTTTTACAGTGTTTTCTTTTTTTCCCGTTCTAATGATGAACTGATGGAAATTTTTTTTTTTCAAAAAGGAAAAGATAAGTTTTATCTTTCGGGTGGTGAAGCTTTAAAAAAACAAGAAAAAATGAGCAGACACATTCACACGTGCACGTACACACAGAGAGGCGCACAGTGTCTGGCCTGTCCAAGGGAAATAAAATCACAGTTAAGAGGAAGGAAAACAAATTTAGAAGGTCAGACAAAACATTTATCAAGCTGTGTATGTCTGGTGGGTAAATAACGGAGGGACAGTAAAGGGCATGACTCTGAAACCAACAGATACCTGCAACAGATCATCACACAGTCTCAAGATTCACTGCAGAAAACGGATATTTCTCTGAGGGTCGCCTTTGCAGCATTTACTAATATTCTCCTCTGTATTGCAGTTTTATTTTGAACATAAAACTGAGTTATTACAGCATACACCCATGTGACTGAAATGAAAGTTGTCATGGAGAAAGAAAGAAAAAGATTGAAGCTGCATAGACATGTCTGCTTGTGGATAGATTAGAATATAGTACATACTGTACAGTACAGCATAGCCTACACTGAAAACTGAATCTTTTTCCCTGATTTTGGGCTTCAACTAATAAAGGTTATGCATGTGCATTGTGTACATTTAAGTTGGAGTGCATATAATTTAATTTATTGTGACTATAAATAATGAAATAATCACCAAAGAAAGGGTGAGATTAAATAAAAACAATACTTCTAAATTTAAATCGATCACAGTGTAAGAGAAAACTTTTCCTTAAAATTGGATAAATATTCATTACATATGTTGTACAGTGCTTTTACAACTTAAGCTATATATAAACGCTGTTTAAGAGTGTATAAGAAGAGTGTATAATAAGAGCAAATTGCAGCTATTAAAAAGAATATAATGTCATGCAGAAATATTCCCCATCAGTCCTGTGCTATGATGTCATTGAAATGACTCGAGCCAAAAACAGACTTCTGAGGGAGATGAACAAGACAGGACATGAACATTGCATGAAATCCAATATACAGATGTGAAATCTGTGCACATGTGCATCGCGTCGGATTGTCCTGTTTTACTTAGTTTATTTATCCATTTATGTCCTCATCGCGCATCTACTCTATTAACTTACTATCCAACACTAGTACTCACCAAACACAAACAGTCATGCCCAGGGACTAATAAGCAGAGTCCCCCAGGCCTCCTCAAGGCCTTGCAACAACCTCATTGTCACCCTGACCTGTATTTAATGCTCCCACTGAACCTCGGAGGCCAGACAGCAGTTTGCCTGTGTGTGTCTGTGTGTTTGCCTGTGTGTTTCCGAGCCAAGTAATTCACAGGAGATATAACCAAGAAAAAGCACAAAAAAAAAGAAAAGGAAAAGGAAAAAGAAAACAAAAGCTGTAGATTAGAAAACCATGGGGGTGTCCTGTGATGAATGCTAGGTAGAGGGAGGGGAGCATGATGATAGATGTCCAGAAAGGAATTACGGAGGATAATAGACCACCATTTTCCTTTTATACCAGTTGTTATGATAGCGTTCGGAATAATCTTTTACGACCTAGAATAAAAAATAAAGGTCACGAAATTATCTAGAGATAAAAGTGCCTCCAACTAATCCACATTTGTCCATATTACTTCTGTAAAGACCATTTCATGGTTGACAGGCCCGTCTTTTGTTGAATTTGGCAGAACCTGAGGAGATGGTACATATCCATCTTCCATGTTTGTGTGAGTCACTGAAACAGAGGTGGAGGTCAGAGAGAAGACATCCCTGATGAGGAAACATGATGGAGTGGATTTTCCACTGTTTTGCTGAATAACCTCTGCTAATGCTGTTACACAAGTAGCAGCAATCCGCCCATTGAGCCCTGGCAGGCAGGAGGACAGAGGGAGGAAGCCACCATCTTTACAAAACATCACATGCCACAGCCAAAACTCAAATGTCTGAGTGTTACTAGAAAGTGAAGTCTGTGGAGGCTCTCATCACAGCTGCTCATGTTCTGAGACCAAGAAGCACAAGTCAAGGGGAAGAAAAAGTAAAAGAAAGTGAAACACATCTAACTGGGACAAATACGATATTACACATTATCCCTTATTTTGTAATGTCTCTGGCATATTTTTGAGCTTTTCATCAACCAGATCAGTCTGCTACGAAAGAACAGGGTAGGCTTTCCTTTTATGCTGTGTCTCTAAATATGTCATTATCAGACTCGATCTGCTCTCAGCTGCTGGAGATAAGTCCAGCATTTGGTCCAGACTGATTAAACACAAGCGGGCATGCCTAGATTGAACATAAAGACGTGTGGAATTTTTATATCCAGCTTCTTTTACTAAAAATGGTACATGCTTTTAGTTTATCATGAAATTTTTTCATTGGATTTACATCCATTAAAGAGCTTTGGAACCTGTGCCATTACAAATTGCTCTATATGTAAAAGGAGTAAATGTGGTTCTAAAGCAACACAGTTGTCAATAAGCATCAAGCAGCCGTCGCTGACGTGCCTGCTGTCTCATCAGTAATCAGGCCAATCTGTTTTAGCAGAAAATGGCCATACACAGCACAGCATTGATGAAAACGTCTTATTTCAACTCCATGGTGCCTTGAGAAGGCAAAGCAAATCAGCAAATGTTCGTGAATTTGACAGAACAAGCGTGGAAATTCTATGACAACTAGTTGGATTCGGTGAGCCGAGTGCCAGTACTTTGCATTAAGTTACACTAAGCGCTAATTGGATGCTACCTGGCTCTACATCACTAGCAGCTCTGAACAGGATCAGGATCTGGCTCTGACTAACAGCAAGCTCTCTGGTGTTCCTGGCTGATTACCCTCAGCAAAGGGAAAACCGAAACGATGATGAGAAAAAAATCCCTTCTCTTCTCTCACACAAGCCCTTGGCCCTGTTGGCACTGTGCTAGCTTTTTGATTTTTCCTGATGTCCCTGAAATTGATTTTCAGCCATGATTGCATCGCTTCTCTGAGGATAATCAAAGATTTTGAATAATTGCTGCAGTATGACTATACAATGGGGAATGACAAGAATAGTGGCAACTTCCCCTTGCTGTCTTCTATAGAATAATTTTAACAGAGCACTACCGTATGACTTCACAACATACCTCTGAAATGGTTCCCAGTTGTAAGCATGACACCATATGTTTGATTGGACATCCTAATAAGAACCCTGCCTGGGTTTTACAGTCGCTGAAAGATACCTTTGTGTCACAGCTTTGGAAATCTGTTCTTCAAAGAAAACTATTATTTGGGTAGTCAATAAGTAATCTACAGATTTTTTTTCTAGGCTTTCATTTGACTAGTCAAATCAGCTGTGGGGGGAAAAAAACAAACAAGAAAAGTTGATGTCCCGTTTCCTTTTTCCTGCTTAATCTTGCTGCCATCGATTTAAAAACATCCCGAGGAAGTCGCTTTGTACTGTTAGTCTTAGCTGCCTCATATGAGAGAGACATCAGCATCCTGGAGCCACCCTTTTATGCCACAGTGAAAGATGGTCTCTCATGTAACGCAGGAATGTAACCAGTGTTTGCAAGGGGAGAAACAGATTGATTATAGGGCGAGGGAAGATTAATAAGCTGCACGGGGCAGTTATGACACCCATTGTTTCGCACATGCCTTGTAGAGGTGTGCCTCCCAAAATGCATCATCGTATAAAATATTGACCTAAAACATATCATTACTCTTTCTTGTGCGTGCTTGCTTTGCTCTTGGAAGGAGGTTTCTAAACAGTAATAAACTGTCCTTTTTTCTTTTCTTTTTTTTGAGAAACTGCTCTGGATTCTTGAACAAAAGCAATATATACTGTATGGTTTGTCAGAATGGACTCAGAATCTTATCATGTGCCAAGAGAGCAGAATCAGGGGCACTAGAAACAGGCGGAGGCCATATTGTCTACTGCCAACACTTAATAAAAGCCCCCGTCTCTCTGCTAGCAGTGTACTGCGAGGAGGGATCTGCCCCTGACAGAAGAGCCAGACAAATGCAAGACCTCTGGCCCTATAGTAGGAGGCTGGATGTTGGGGTTTGACGCAACCTTGAGGAATAAACTGCACGACCCCGACAACTTGTTTACTTTTTCATAAGGGCCCATTGTTGCTTACTATGTAAGGCCGGGTGCTGAGAGTTATGACTAGAATGAAATTCCTGCGGGCGTCATGCTGTAAATGGCAGTGCTCACTATTTGGTAGTATTGATTTAGTTTACAATGCTGAGCCGTTTAGAGCCTGAACTCATTTCGCACAATAACCTTGAGCTGTTGCTGACACTACTCAGTATCACACGATTACAAGTCAATAAAGTTCTCTTATATCTTAGCTCATTTGGTGGAAAGAAAAACTAAGGATTCCTGTAGATATTTTATAGGAGCAACTAAAAACATGGAGAGTTGTCTTGTCTCCTTGGGTTTGTGAGTTTAAGACTTGACAGCAAGACTAATTTACCCTGTACGAGTTTTTTTCTTTGTGTTTTTTTTTCCTGGATTAAGTGGAAAAGTTGTGCCATCAGAAAACAACCTGAAAGTCACTTTGAAAAACAGGCCTCCTCAGGTTTCATGTAAGAAAGGCTAAAACAACAAGTTTAAAATACAAACTAAAGCATACAGAGGGACACCAGACCAGATAACTATAAACTGATTGTTCACATAATCTCAAATGCAGCATTAGACAACAGCTAGCCATGATAGTCAGTATGCAACATGTTTATGTTAACACTGTCTTTGATTAAAAAAAGGGGGCCACTGGTAACATTTGATAACTTTAGTAATAGACTAAGGGATGGCATTTTGGCTTTATTGGACAAAGTAAAAGTGCAGCTGAAGAAAATACAACTGTTACAATCAGAGTCATTTTAAAGCCATATAATGATAAAATAATTTAAAAAAAAAGATTAAACCACAACATTCACTATCAACAGCTTTTGGATGCAGTCATGGATGAGGAAATAATACTTTGCATAACAAAAATCTTTAGCACAAAATGTTTTAAGTGCTAATGGCATTTCTGTATGAAGACTGAAGTGTATTCCAATTAGTCAAATGGCAAAGCTAGATGTTATCTAAAATTAGCTTTCATGTGAGATTTTCTACCCTTGTTTTTTCTATTACTAGCTAGAGGCATGACTTTGTTCCCCTTTCTATTTAATTTGCTGCCAACCTGTTTTATTTATTTATGTGCTTGCAGAAATTGCCTTTTGACCTTGATGATTACAAAAAGTAAGTGAATCGAAAAGGCATTGATACCCAGAATTCACTTGGCTGGTGCGCAAGGTTATTCATCTTGCTAGCTCAGTGCGGTTTCAGTTTTGCAGTGGTCACATTTTACTTCTCGCCACACTGTTTTCATTATCTTGGGAGGGCAGAGGAGAGGTTTTTGCCAGTGCCCTTATAAACTTCCATTTCCAATTCAGTACACCATAGATGCCCCCACCCCCCCACCTACACACACACACACACACACACACTGCAACATCTGCAACAAAGACACTGACACTGAGAATGTTCATAACATGAGAAAAAAGTGACCATTTCTGCGCTTTACAGAAGCCCTGATGATAGAAGGCACGACACTGCCACAGTTTTGTGGCGGAACGATCACAGAGCGAGAATATTCGCAGAATTTGGAATTCTCTCTCTTGGTCCAGGATCAAGGCATTGTGTAACAGAGGTGATGTTCACCCTCAAAAGATCCATTTTGAATAACAAAAAAAACAATGTGTATGCATTTACAAAGTCATTCAGGGACTTTATCCATAAAAACTGAAGATCATCTTCTCATTCACCTCCAGGGTGCATTCAGCGCTGCTTCTATTTTTTAAATCACTCCCTGAAGTCTCCTTATCATTGGCGCTGTGTACTCTGCGGTTTCAGTGCAGACCTCAAACTTGTGTGGTGACATCAACTTCTGTTTGAAACTCACACAAATTTAATGTGGATGATCACCGCCGGTGGCAAAAGCTGGATCTTCAGCAAAACCTATTTCAGTAGTATTTATTCGGCAAATCCACAATTTCCAAGCTTGGTGAGACTACAAGCGTGTTTGCACAATTTGTGCACTTTATTTTTGGCTATTCATACTTCCATAAAATATATATATTTACTTTTATTTAACACTTTTAATACTTGGAGACATATATTTTTAACACGATATATATATATAAAAAAATCTATTGTGTGTTCTGCGAAGTTAAAGTTAAATGTGTGAAAAGTATAGTGAAGGAAAGAGAAGCAAGGAAGCTGTAGGGTGAGAAATAAAAGAGAAGCTCATTTGGGCTCTCCAGGATTTCAGTGTTTTCTCTGTTGCCCTTTCAAGCTTAGAGAGGCCCGGTGGGGGCTGGTGTGTGAGTCTGGAGTGCAGGGAGCACGGGGCACTGTGTAGGCCGAGGCTCAGCATCTGCCAGCCCAGACTGTCCGTGGTTTGTTCCTTTTCCAGCACATTCTTATGTAATTATCTGTGATAAACTCCTCTGCAGTCAAGCCACAAATCCACATGTCAGAGGCCTGGCTTACTCAACAGCTCTGAGAAAGCCACATGCACACAAGGCCTTGAAGAAGCATGAAAACGCACACACACACACGCACACATTTATAGATACAGACAAATGTGCATTTTCACACACCTACTCGCTCTTAGAGTCACACAAACAAAAGTTTGTGCTGCAGTGACAAGTGGGTTTTGTGTTTTCGAGCCAGAGGATGGAGGGTATAATCCTGGTTTCCAGATTGACACTCAGCAGAGTTCAGCAGACTTCAGGGGTTCCTGTCATGCCCAGCACTTCCGCCTCCAAGTTCTAAGTTACTCTAAGCGCTAAGTTCCCGAAAGTCCCCATGACAAATAACCTGCTGATATACTCCACTTTACCAGAATCAGCGCTACGAGAAGTCCTGCCTTTACTTTCTGGCTGTGTCAAAGCTTGTCACAGCTTATCAGACAGAAGTGAGAGTTATTTTGTTCAGTATTTCATGACCCTCTCTTGTTTCTTTCCTAACACTTACCTTGGAAATGTTGTTTATACCATTATAATTAGCCATCCGTGCATGCACATTCTTAAGATAATCATATTTTGTACCATATTTTGCTACAAATTGGGACACAAAAATGAAGAACAATAGCCTGGTTTTGAGTTCAAAGAAATAATAACCATATTATTCTCTTGCCATGTTTTTTTACAAGGGTTCTTGGATCTTCGTTTTGCTGTGTATTATCTAGTCTGATGCCAGCAGAACAGGGGCAGGGGATGACAATGGAGTGGTGTACTGCGGAAGAGTGAAGCCTGTGCCAGCAGGATAAGAGAGAGAGTGAAAAACAGAAGAGGGTGGGGGTTTCATTAGCATAACTAGCGGGATGCCCAGAACCTTTCTGGAGTGGCATGTTTACGGCACCACGCTTGGCAAGAGCACACTCATTTTATAGGGTTTATTAAGGAGACAAGGGGAGACACAAGCAGGATTTGGGATATTGTCGGCATGTGTGCGTTTGTCCTTGCATGCATGTGTATGCGGGCGAGCGAGCATCTACTTTTATTCGTCTGTTTGCTTGTTTTGTTTGCATGTGTGGGGTCCGAGAGGAGGTGCACGCTTGGTTTCAGGGGCTGCGTGGCAGCATCTAGCCCAACTACTTTTACATGTTTGTATTTTGGCTTAAGTGCCCTTTAAAGCCAATGAAATAGAAAGTGCATTCATAAGCCAATCCTCAAGAATGATCCCATTTCAGAGGAGCAAAGAATGGGGCTCTTTGTTGTGCTCTGGCTCCTTTCATCTCTCTTAGGTCATTTTCACAGAGCAAACAGGGAGACTCATTATCAACCTGCACCTGAGAGGTCAGAACCTGAACTCTCCCCCCTTTCCTCTCTCCCCGAATGCCCTCCTCCCCCTTCCCACCCAAGCCGTGCTGCCGCTCACTGCTACCCTGGTCCGCACTCGGGTTTATTAGCGCAGAACATCTTTTCCAGTGACTGAGCTTGCCCTTATTGTCTACAGCGGTCAGGGTCAAGTCAAGGGCGCTCAGCCTAGATTGGAATCATTTGTCACATGGTCCCGGACTGGAGCTGATTTCAGCAGAGGCCAGGGTGAGGTACACAGCGATTCCAACACCACCTCTGACACGAGGAGCAGGGGAGGGCAGCCACCGGACTACGCAGATGGCCTCAACATATTACACAGCCAGTGCTTGCCAACAAAAGAACCGCTCCTTTTTCGTTTTTTTTTTTTTTTTTGCTTTCTAATATAAGAGGAATAATTTGAACATGCTCTTTGAATAGTAAGGACATATGCCTCCAAGCGTTTAGGTGTTGCTGGCACCTCCCTCTGACAGTCCAAAAATTCCTTCATGAGTGACTGTGGTAATGACTGCATCTTTTAAGTCAGAAC
>NW_005187407.1:7389387-7402796 GCF_000239375.1 Pundamilia nyererei
AAAAAGTAAAGCACATTTATGCAGAGAACTTATCGTTTTGCTGTGCAAAGTGTTGCAATTTCATCCAGTAGCTTGGGGAAGGTCTTTTTTTTCTTTTTTTTGCCCCTTCCACCTTCTTCCTGTCTTCATGGTCAGCAGCAGCTTGCATGAACAATGGATCGTGCTGAGGTAGCATGTGGAAAATTACTTTAATACACCATATAGAATGGCTTATTGCTTTGGTCAATAGGACTGCAGTGAAGATGTTGTAGCCTGCCGCTTGGGAAGGTTAGACCTGTCAAAGGGCCACAGTGACTGATACCCAGACCCTGCTTATGAGGTCTGTGCACATGTGCGTATGTGTGCTGGTGGGAGAGGGAGGGAGTCTGACAAGCAAAGTTATAAAGGTTACATATGACACACACCTTGCCATTAAGCCTTAGATTAGACTATATTTTTTCTTACTTTTACATTTAAGACTGTGTTGGACATGGCATACCATCAAGTTAGCACTAAAGTTGCTAGGCCATAAAATATCTAACCTAATAAATATAAAAAATCCTGAATCAAATAAGCAGTATGTTTTTAGCAACTTGCAAAAGCAAGAAAAGTGAAAATACAGGGGGGAGAAAAACAAGGGGAAATGAAAGATTGAGCATCAGGCAATTTTAGCTTGTTTTCCCTCAGAGAGGGCAAGTGTGGAGGTGAAGGTCACAGAGACTAAGCACACAGCTCATAAACAGCACAGCTGGAGGAATCATTGAAATATAGCCCTTTGTTTTCTTGGGGCCGTAATTGGCCCAGGAGCCTTCTTCCCCTTCCCGCTCTCTCTCTTTCGCTGTGCCTCTCGTTTTCTCTGCACGTGTTTTGCACCAGCGTAGTGCAGTTTAGAGACCTAGTTGGCAAAGGCTAATGACTTTGGGGTTAAAGGGCACACCTGCGGTCACGGAAACAATACACATTACAATAAATACAGAAAAAACATAAACATACTGGGAAATAACAGTCACGGGCATAGCTACCACCACCAGGTTTGTTTTTTTTTTTTTTGGTTGGTCGAAACTTAATACAGGCAAAATACTGTTAATATTTTTATAATTCTCTCTCTAGGTAGAGCAATTATTATTTTTCCACATTAAAATAATTGAAGTCCAAGAGCAGGTTGTGTTTTACCACCAAACCAGATGCAAACCATGTGCTAATTTCAGTAGTGTCAAAAGTCAGCTATATTTTATTTTTTAAAAGTTTCTGTCTCCAAAAATAACACAGTGATTGTTTCCAATGATATGTAAAGCAGTTAAAATCTTATAATTGGTACCCTTTTCAATTACCTCAGCCAATGGTTTACTTATCTCTTCTTTCTTCCTTTGGAAGGAATAACAATGATGGTGAGTTTAAATGAGCCCTTTCATAACTTTCATACTAGTCTACTTTTAATGGTTTCAATAGTGCACAGTGGTATTTTATATACAATGCCCAGATAATCTCATAAAACCTAGCTAACAGGCAGTTGATTTTACAGTTAATTTCACACGGGACTTTTTATCACACACAATTTCCAGTTTGAAATCTAACTTTCAAGTTATCAACAACAATCAGACCGCTGATGAGCCTTTCTATTATTAAATCAGAGCATATGAAAAATATAAAAAATATTTTCATACAAGCCTATAAATTTTAATAATTTAAAGCAGATCTTTATTTTTGTTATTAAATGTAGTCACAACGTGCTTACCTCCATTAAGATGGAACACCTCTTGAGGCTTTACCTCTGGAAGACGGCTGTCGCTCCTCCTAACTGGAGGCCTGAAATATCTGAGTAGAGAGGAGAAAAACAGTTTCAGATCCAGCCTGAGATAGCAGGGCTTTGCCGTATAATTACCATGTTAACCCAGATCATTCTCTCTGATCTCTGCAAACATCAGGGCGCAGGCCCCGCCAGGCCGGCTTAGGCACTGATCTGTCACAGTGCACTGTGGGACACTGGATGTATGTTAACTTGTTGGCAATAGGACTTTTGGTGTGATCTGCATATGTTTTATTTTAAACCCCTCGTGTGTTCTAGCGTACACAGTGCACAGACACATGCATTTTCAAACCACAGAAGTGAAAATTAAAAAAAAATGCACGTGTAAGCAATGTCTGTATAAATAGTTCAGCCTTGTTTCATCGTTTAAATTTTATTCTTTGTCCATACTCATAATTTTTCTTTTACCTCTACGACTGCAAAAAATGTTTACATTTATGTTAAATTTCAAATGTTTTGTTTTTAAATCCCCCCCACCCACTGCTATCCTGGTTTTGTTAATTTTTTTTATTGTACACTTAAACTTTGTTTTTAAGTCTAAACCAAACAGTAGGGATATATGTGAGATCTGAGAGTGTTTCCTTCATTGAGTATTATCCTCTTGAATGTGAGTTGAGATTCGTCTTTGGTTGCTTGCTTCCTAAGCCTTATTGATCTGTGGGCGTTTTTTTTCTCTCTCCCCATTCTCTAAAGTCACTAAGCTTGCATCAATTCATCTTAATCTGTTTGCTCCTTAAACCTGGAACAAGGCACGTCTTGTTCCTGGTTGTAGGAGTCTCTCGGCTGGCTTCCCTCACATCCTTCCTAGCCGGGTTTCTCCTGGGTGGCAACAAGAGGCTTTTCATATTGAATCAAGTGTTATTGAGTTCCCCCACACACCTCTTATATTCCCCCCTCTTCTTCATTCTCTCCATCTTTTTTCTCTCTCCTCCATCCACTTTTAACAAAGCATTCCTTTAATGACTGTGGGATTACGGGCCAACCTTTTGCAGCCAGTCTGTGGACTAGCCTGTAATCTGACCTCATTACATCCCCTGTGACAAACTCTTGGGTCACCACAGAGTTGACTACACCTTATCCTTCTGAGAAGGCAAACCGCACACAAGCTCCCCCCGCCTCCAACCTGAGATAACTCTCAGTCACCTAAGTCAGGCGTCTAGCCAGAACACCCTTTCCTCTCCACCATATCTGTCCACCAAAGCGTGGGATCCCTTGATCCTGTTTCCTTACCCGTGCTTCTTCTCCATTACACCACAGCCAAGATGAATGGTTGTTTGTGGGAATAGATGAAAACACAATTGTGCGAGTCTGGGCATGGTGGTGTCACTGATAAATGTGGAAGGGACAACTTGTACCACAGGCTCCTAATTTTCTGCCACAGGGGGAGTAGAGGAGCAGGCCTGTTCTGGATTATTATACAGCCACATCCCAACCCATATTTTGTGTCTCTCATTTCCTCTCTGACCTTCCATGCTATAAGACAAACACAAGTTGCACGAGTTCTGGTGGTAGATACTCCTTAGATTTTACTTTTGCACTATTCGTTTTCGGGTAATTTTTCCCATCTTTTCTCTACAGCCTTCTGTGGCCTCAGTGGTCCTGCAAGCTTCCTGTCTTCCCTCTCTGTGTCTCGCTTGCTTTTACTTTCTCTCCTTCTCTCTATATTCCTTTCTTACCTCAGCCCGTTGCCGTCGCCATCCCTTCTTTTCCCCTGCATGTGTGCCTTCATCCCACCAGTTTTTGACGGGCAGGTGTTGACAGTGAGTTGGCATGTTGTCTGGCCTTCTGTGCAGGATTGCGTTATGGCTGCACTGTGCTTGAAAGGACAAGGGAGGCCAAGGTATGTCCATTACATCACCCCATCAAGACTGATTGGGCTCTGGACGGGGGTCCGTGCATGCTCATAAGTGGTTGGCGTGGTCCAGCCCATATGCCTTTAATATAGGAGCAGATGTGGAGCACAGACCCTGAGCTCTCACACCCTGTAGCCCCTCCCTCTGCCCCTCTGCCCTCCACACTGACTACATCCTGGGCCATGCTAAGTAAGCTCCTAGTTAAACAGGTTTAATTGAAACTAACTGGCACACTAAGATGGTTGGGTGGAGATGATTTTTATTTTAAATTGCCTCCCTCCTGAATTGTTTCTGTTTTGTTCTGCTCAGACAAAAAGAGAGCGAGGCAAACATTGAGTCGAGGCGATGACATAAAAGTGATTTGTTGGCAGATGATACCAAACTCATATATCATCAGGTCTTTTGGGACATGGTCTCTTTAACAGGCCAAATGGACCAAAACAGGTTTATCTAAGTGTGTCAGTTGATATCTCATCACTTATCAACTGTTCTTGGCATATTTTATAGACATTAATACTGTGTGTAGTCAAAATAAACATCATGGGCTTAAAGGGTGCTGCCTGTTCAAATATGTCTTTCTGGAACAATAGTGATGGGGTGAGGTTTCCTAGAGAATTATTAATGCCATGTCCCATTCTTTACTTTGGGCTTATCTATGCAGGAGTCTGTGGGTGGGGAGCTGATGAGAGATGGTATTCCATGTCCATGTAGCAATTTGTTGAAACAGTGGTGAGTAGGGAAAGGGACTGTGCCATATACCAGCCAGGGAAATCCCATATTTAAACCATTTTATATGAGGTTCAGGTGAGCCAAGGCCCAAATCCTGGTGACTGCGGTTTGTCAGAGAGATGTTGTACCTCCAATTGATGTCACTGAGCAAATAGCCCTGTCTGTCCAGTCACTCTCAAGACTAGGTTTGTTTAGTTTGTCGTCATATTCTAGCTTTTTCAGGTCTGCTGGGTTAAAGGAGTATCAAGTAGTAGTGCAGGAAAATTTGAAAAAAAGGTGAGCAGAAATACAAATAAGGGCATCAGTGGGTGAATGAATGGATGTAGCCACACAGGTACGAGAGAAACAAAAAGAGGGATGGAAGAGGAGAGTGACACTATATGATGGTAGAGGAGCAATGGACAGGAAGCTGCAGGGGTTGACTCATATCTCCTCAATTGCATCCCCATCCTGTTAACTGTGCCAGAGCAGCGCAGATACGGCCAATCAGGTCTCGGGGTCTCTGGCAGGTATTTCCTGGAGAGGGATTACCAACCCCTCCTATTGGGTGGGACAAGGCCTCCTGGTCTGAATTCATCAGCGACACGGCCTACGAGATGTAGGAGGCAGGTTAATAGACACTCATCAGACATCTGCCGCTGGGTTACCGTCCAATAATCTTTTCCCTCGATCCGCTGCCAGCAATTGATGACCACATTTTCCCCCATAAACCCCTCAGCTGCCCTCCCTCTTTCTCACTCTCTCCCTCCCCTCCTGTCTGTTCTTCCCAACCTCTATTCTGTTACACAGAGACAAACGTACTCTTAGAAATGTCTGTGTCTGTGGGTAGAGACACTCACGCATACACGCTTTCAACTTCCACCCCTCAACACTCCTTTCTCTCACCCCTTATACTCCTGTGATGGCTGCAGACTTTTTCAATTTGGAGGGCCATTTCTGTTAGAGTCTGGTGACAGATTTTGGAGCCCAGTGGTGGCTCAGTGTGACTGTGTGATGAAAAGTCTGCTGTCATACAAGAGCTAAGTGTAAGCCTCCCTTCTAAGAAAGCATGGCCTACAATCCCCGTGGTTCAAAACCACTTCCTGCTCACGCCATCAATGAGGAATGACAATTTCTGGCATTTTTCTCTCTTACTCATTCAAAATTTTCTTGTTCTTCTGGTCTTGTGGTCTGTGTCTTTCTTGCTCTTATTCTCACGCTCTCTGTTTGTGACGGCAACAGTTAACTCCACTTTCACAGGTTTTCATGGCTATTCTCACACCTTAGCAAAGCCTGTCTTTGCTACGGCTGATGTGGCTTTTTTATTTCTTTCTTTCTTTTTTTTTAAATTGTCTTGAATTTGCACTAATTGTATGCTTTTATTCATCAGTCCTCCTTCCATCTTAAATGTTTCCCATGCCTCTTTTTACACGTAATGCCTCTCCTAATGAAACCACCTAAACGCCAGTGAAAATTGTGTGGCTCTCCTCTCGTATTGACTGTTTTCTCAACCGGGTTCAGAGGGCAAGTAGAAAGTGAAGCTCCTTCTCTGCCAGGTTATTTATGACTTTTCCTCCCCAAAGTTGTTTTTCTTTCTGTGATTGTGGAGTGGTGTGTTAACTCCGACGTGTCAGGAGATTACTCAGCTGGCTGTCAAGTGCACATGGTCAATTTGCCATGATGAGAGAGGCTCGATCACACGGGCCCTGGAATCTCTTTGTGGAATCTCTTGGGGTGGGAGGGGGCGGCGAGTCCGAACACACACACGCACACAAATGCATAGGACGCCAATGTGGTAGTCATTTCAAGCGCCAAAATCAAATGGAGGTTCAATTGTTTCCACATTTCTTAAGATAACATTATGAGAGGGAGAGAGTTTGGAGGGCCAGGGCAATCAAATATGTTCTGTTTTGGTGAGGTTTCTATGGTAGAAGAAATAATGGGGTCAGAGGATGAAAGGTGAGACATGTGTAAGAACAGTTCCTCGGTTCAACTGTAGGACAGTGTCACTTGTTTCTGACTTCTCCAAATGTGCACAGGTTATTTTTGCTAAGGGCAGCCTGTTAGAAATGCCCTATGGCCATTTTCTCTCTGCAGTTAGTGCATTTGTGCCTAATAACTCTGGGTATTGCAGAAAAATGGGGGATAGGGGTCAGTAATGAAAACTTTAGTGTCCCAAACACATGTTGGGAGTAGTTTACATCTTAAAAGTTTTTTCAATGACTCAATAAGTGGATCTAAATACTTGAATATTAAGGGATCACTGTCTTTAGTTTGGTCTTTTTCATTGAACTGTTAAGTTGTACACCGAAGAAAATACGCTGAAGTCTTCAGATGTATGAGAAGGGAGGTGTTAGGAGCAAAAGAGTTATTCATAACTGCTGATCCTTTTTGTGCGAGGCATCAACACACGAGGGGCGTGTTGAATGTAGGCTGGTACTTGCATCGAGGTCTCAGAGGGAATTTGCGACTTGTAGAATGGGCAAAGGGGCGTTTCCTCTGTTCACACTTGAGCTCTGCCCAGCCATGCTGAACCCCCCGGCCTTCATCTCCACACTAGGCTATCATCCCATCTCGCCCAGCGACAGAGTAATGAAGTGGGAACCATTACGGTCACCGTGGCTAATACTGGGTTAATGGAATTCTGATAGAGGACCAGCACACGTCCGCCCATTAAAATGGGCTAAAACAGTTAGGATGTTGTTATGAATTGGGAAGTCTTAACCTTGGGAGCTTTACTTTGGAAATTCAGGGATTGCCTTCCTTTTTGTGGGTGACACATCACTCAGTCAGGGTTTTTATTCATCACATTTTTTGCTTGTGTGTACATTTTTTGGTAACTGTGAATGTAGCTGTAAATATAGAAATATAAATGTGACAGTTCAGTGTAAAGTTTCCAAAGTTCAGAAGTCATTTTCTTTTTGCATACCTAGAAAAGTGTGTACACTTGCTAACAAGCATGTTTTCTGTAAGGCTGCTGTAATTTGCTCTTGGTCACAGCCTTCTTGAGCCTGGACTTTTTGTCACAGTGGATCTCCTTCTGATCCCCAGAAGTGAAATTCCTTCAGTCAGCAGTCAGCACTTTACTACACAGTAGCTTGCTACTGCAGAAATCCACAAGCCAAGAGATTTTGAGTTGCAGAGCCGCCATATTTAAGGCTTCTGATACATTCCATGTAGCGTCCTTTGCCTTGACCACATGATTTGTAACACTCCTGACTCCTGGTGCCAAGAACTGCCTCCGACTTCTGACGTCTGCCATCTTTAAGTGCTTTGTACAGTGCCGCAGTCCCTCAAATGCCCCCCCCCCACCCGTTTGTCTTCTTTCATACAGTCTCTCTTTTCCTCTGTTTCTTTCATTTCCTTTTTCCCTTTGTGTCCCTACTCAGCGATGGCTTACAGCTGAAGCTGATTCAGGCATGGAAGGGATCAGATGATTTCAGCTGGAAAAACTGCATTCTTTTTGCATATTGCTTTGAACCTTGCCGTTATCCAGTTGCCTGTTTTACAGTAATACCCTTAAAAAGAATAGAGTAGGATGGAGAAACCTTTGCACAGTCTCTGCCTGGTCCAAAAGCACTTAATTTCAAAATCTCTATACAGTATTGGGATGGCAACCAGAAAAAGAGAATAGATTGGATTTGCTTTGGTATTGTCTGGCTCATAAAATGGTATTTCCAAAAAAAACAAACAAACCAACACATCCAAAAACTAACATTTATTCATTCATTTATAAAACATGATTTGCTGGTTGTTTGAGCAGCAGGTATTTCTTGCTGAAATTAGAACATTTTAAAATTGGACATATGTGAAGATAATACCTTTATTGTGATAACATGTCATACATGATGACGGTACTTCATATCATGTGTTGCTGTGTTTCGGACAAGGCCGAGGTGAATACAGGGTGTATCCCCTTTGAGGTCCCAAGAGGTTCCAGGGTGATCAAGAATGGGTGATGGGCGTTTCTCCTCGTTCACACTTGATCTCTGCCCAGCCATGCTGAACCTCTCGGCCTTACTCTCTTCCCAGGGTCATCATCTCCACCTCCATCTCCCGCCGCAGAGTAATGGAGTGGGGAACATTAGGGTCATGGTGGCTAATACAGGGCTAATGGCGATCAAACAGACGCCCAGCCCACCTCTACCTATTAAGCAGGCAAATAAATGGAAGACCGTTAAAGGAAACTAGGCAGGGAGAGTCCAAGCACCAGTGGTTTTACTGCTCTGCGAGCTGCTTATCAAATATAATAATGTTTTAGTCCTACTACTAATCTTTGCGTTACAACAGTTGGAGGTATTTAAACATTTAGATGTTTATAAATAGATTTCCTATCCTTTAATTTAAAAATTTTAAAGCTTTTTTAAGTAGGAACTTTGAGACTTGAGTTAATTTCTTGTGTCCACAATTTTAGTTTAGCTGACATAACTGGATATCTATGTAGCTGTTTTGAATTTTAAATTAGTTCATGCGTATGCCTTTACGTTCACTTTTTTCCACTTTACCCACCCCGTTCCTGCCTGTCTGCATCGCTTCCTGGTCAGTAACTATAGGAGGAAGGCCATTATACGAGATAGAGGTGTTAGCCGTGCTGGGCCAACCTGTATCGATCGCTTGCGAATGAACGCTGAGCGGGGGAGAAGGACTATTTGCTTTTAAGTTCAATGGCTCTCCACTGCTGTTAGTGTTGCAGCCACAGGAGCAATCGATATCTGGACAGGGACCCGTGTCAAGAGACACGCTCCCCATTTAGAAACATCATAATACTGTGCTGATGCTGTTACCCCACACCCAGAACTTGTGTTTTGATTTTTTTTTCTTTTTTCTTTTTACCTTCTCCCTTCAGACTCGGTTTTGGTTTTTCATGTGCCCCTTTGCACCTTACAAGCCGCTTTTTTATTTTATTCTGTAGGCTGCGTTTTAGCATGGCAGGCTGGAATCGGTGTGAATTGTAATTAGAGATGATACACATGGCTGGAAGGGAGAGATAGAGAGAAAACACTGAGCTGAATAAAAGGCAAACAGTCATTTGCAGCAAAGGTAGGTGTCACAAGGTAACTGATTATGTAAAGAACACAGTGAAGGTTTTCAGCAGTGTGTATGTGTGTGTATGTGTGTGTATTTGTGAGCGTATGCACTTCCGCTTCTCTTTTTTGCCCATGAAATAAAAAATATATAATAAAATGCGCTCATTGAATTTCTTGGCTGTGGTTCAAGTGCTGAAGGGAAAGAAAGAAAAGGGCGCGATTGTTTCTAGTTCAAGGTGTGTAATGCACAGAGGCGTACATACATAATGCGGTATTGTCAGGGGGTTAGTGTGAGGATATTAATGCCCTGGTTTGTCCAATGCTTTTTGGTGCAGTGTTGCTCCCTGAAGGGAACACTGAGAGTAGGCTGCTCTAACTACTCTACCCCCTCCATACCCTCTTCCCCCAAGGCCCTGACTAGAGGTCACTCTGTTTAGCACAAGACGAAGACCATTTTTACCATGATGTACCAAATCCTCTCCTTTCCTCTCCTCTCCTCTCATGGTAAACATAACTGTCCCGCCTTGCCTCATTGTGTCCCGAGTGTTCACCCTCTTTTTAAACCTTCTCAGTTTCTCAGCTCATCCCAGTGTGTAATCCCTTTCTACCCATATGCATATGCATAGCTACTCTATGGCTGTGCATACATTAGCATCAGACTCCCCCTTTGCTGCCGCCAACCCCCCCACCCCCACTAGCACTTCTACCTCTGCCAATACCCCCCACCCCTCCATATATCCTCCCAATGAACCTGTTTATGTTTGAACATTTTCTCTGGCATTTGAACTCGTCCCATCGATTTCTTTATGGCGAGGGGTTGTGAGGCAGTTCCTTAAAGGGGTTGAAATCGACCATCTAAATATTTGACTAAGAGGTCACTGAGATCGCGTCCAAGCCCGAGCGAGAAATTCAGGCGGAGATGCAGTGTGAAAGAAAAGGGGAAGTAGCCGAGCATCTCCGACAGGAAGAGGCTGGAGGGAAGATGCAGCCGGAGGAGGAGTACTGCAGCAGGATGCAGAGAGGAGAAGAGAAGCGAGAGAGAGGCTGCAATACTGAATATTGATTGCATTTTAGTTACGCTCCACAAGAGGGTGCTGCTGGACAATCCATTCGAGGCCATAGAGGTAGATTTATTTTTTATTTATTTTTATTTTGGGGGGGGGACATGGTCTACAACACCTCATACATTTATATATATTAACATTTAAACCATCTCCACTTGTGCTATTTCAAATAAAGTTATGTAGTAATACTGAAGTTGCAGGCTTGAAAGCTAAATTGATTGTCCTTGCTCTTCTCTAGGTACTGCTATTGTGCATATGTGACAGTAATTACATGCTAAGCTGTCAGTGACATCAGGCAAAATTGACTTCACTCTTCCCTTTGCATTGTCAATCCATCATTTCCCCATGAACAAAAATGTGTTTCGGAGATAAATCTGAATGGAGAGGGGTCTTGACCGACACAAGGAAGAAATGTGAAATAATGAATCTAATTGAATGTCTATTAAAATTATAATTTCTGCCTGATTGCAAAAGTGAGTGGCAGTATCCAGAGTATTACCTGCCACAGTGTTCCCCACTTTACCAAAAACAAGACTTTCCCCCACCCCTCCCCCCTCCCTGCTTTTTCTCTCTTTTTGTCACTCTGTCATCCCTCGGCTGTAGTTTTCCTCAGCACAGTGTTTCAAACCTCTCATCATGATTAGAGTTTCATTAAATTACAGAATTAGGATATTTAGATGAAAACATTTGCGTTACAGTCCCCTCCCATCATGCCCACCATGACAATAGCCCCAGGACACACAGAGGGGCTGATGTACCGTCTTCTCTTGATACTTTACGCTTAAATGAATTATTCATACTGATATTCACTGTTAATCAAGTGGGCTTCATTGGTTATTAGCCTAGCGTGCATTTTCTATTTTACTGTACATTTCATGTCACTGCCATATGCTCCTTGTAGGTTTAGAAACTGTGGAAAAAAAGCGGAAGCCTTAAGATGACATTTGTCTTGACAATAGCTAGGATCTGCATAATCCACTTGTTATGGGGAGTTGTGTAAATAATGGCAGTTAGTGATCTCTTTACATTGCATTCTCCCCATTAGCAAGCTGTGTTTCTATCCTTCCCTTCTTCACTGCCTCTTTTCTTGCACTACAGTTGTATGCTGACGTGGTGTCTATAGTCGTGGTGTCTGTTGTCATGGTGTTCAGAGCCCATGCCAGATGTCATAGTTAACTTTGAGGGAAAGAGAGACACTCACGCTAGAGGCTATTTTGTTGTCAGTGATTTAGATGAAACACAGAGATGTTAAAATGTTTGACTTGCCCCACAAAGCTTTTCCTCCCTTTTTTTTTTTTTTTTTTTTTTGCTTTTGCTTTTTTTGAGAGAGATAGTAAATTTACCTTGAGGGTACACAGCCTTTTGCTCTGTTAAATACAAGAGGCTCACAAAGCACTGTTTGAAATCAGCATGGTAGTTATCAGAAAAGAACTGAAAGTGGCTGTGATAAAAATGCATTTCCTTCTATAATGTCGCCCGGTTTAAAAAAAAAAAAAAAAAAAAAAGCCAAAACATCATCTACAGGAATACAAATTGATTTCTTCATGGGAAATTATATTTTCTCTTTGATTTTACCTGACATGTTTTATGCCTGTGGATTCTTTTTCTTCTTTCCATTTAAGTCTAAGCCGTCTGAGCTTTGTGAGTATGACTTCTTCTTAATTGGCACTCTGACATAAGCCAATTTTCACTTTTCTAACCTCTCAACACGCCTTTGTGTTGTTTTGCCCTCAGCGTCTTTACTGTGACGTCCATGAAGATGCTGCATAAATGACTTTTTTTTAAAATAGTTTCTTTTCACAGCAAATTGTAACATTTATATTTCATCTTGATTTAAATATACTCTTATGTGGTATAGAGGGTATTAGATCAAAACAGTGTTTCTTAATCAGCAAAACATAACAAAACCAAAAAAGAAGTTTGTGAATTGAATTATAATTGCATGCATGGTTTATATGTATATATATTAGACACATGCATGTAAAATTAATTTTGTATCCGCATAATGCAGATTAACTGAATCTGCTCATTTAATTTACTCTAAGTATACTTCAAGTGGTTCACTTGAATAATTATTAGTATGCCGATTCTCTGAGACCTTAACTATGTAATTCTAAGTTCCTTTAACATATTCTAAAGTAACTGGATAATATGATATTGCAGCATTACAAAAACTCTTAACATTAGTATTTCTTTATTATTCCTATTCATAATTGATATTTTGAAAATGAAAGAAAACCAAAAAAATATTATCAAGATAGTTGCTGGAACCTGAAATTAATTAATTATGTTGATTATTTCTTGAATATGTATATTTTGTAGATACTTTACAGAGTAGTGCTGCTGTGAATGAATTAGACTGTAACACTTTACATTTAGGCAATAATTCATCAACTAACTTTTATTGGTTTAATTTATGGGAAAGCAATTTTCACTACCAGCACTGTGGTAAACATCGTTAATCAAAATACATTATTATAATGAAGCTGTTTTAAAATGTTTATTAAAGGAAATAAAAAGGGGGTTACCCTTGCTTTGTGCATCTTTCCACTGTTGTGATAATTAATAGCTAAACTGAATGTTTTCTCTTCCAGTGCAGATGTGGAGACAGTGTCAGTACAGGAAGGATAGTTGGGATATAAATTAAACAATAGGTAGGCGTAACCTTAAGTAATGCACTGTGTGTAATATTGCAGGAGTAATGCGATAGATGCACCCCACCGCCTTGCACAATGCTGGAGTGGAGACGACAGCCAATTAAATGCATCGATGTAAATGGCCAAACTATTTAGCTGATGCTCATTGGGCAGTGGGTGGCCTCTGTACTTTGGTATTGTTTTGTTTGATAGTTGAAGGAGGGATTTGCTCTCTCTCTCTCTCTTTCTGTGTGTGTGTGTGTGTGTGTGTGTGTGTGTGTGTGTGTGTGTGTGTGTGTGTGTGTGTGTGTGTGTGTGTGTGTGAGAGAGAGAGA
>NW_005187407.1:7403083-7411685 GCF_000239375.1 Pundamilia nyererei
CCCCCCCCCCCTTCACCCCCATTTTGCTTGGTGTCCTTTGGTGACAGCCTTCTCCCTCCCTCGCTTTCCCCCACAGCAGAGATGAGGAATCACCCACCACTGCCACCTCCTTGAGTGCTATTTGTTAATGAAGGCCAAAGTGTTAGATGATAAATATAGTTGAAGAGAAATGGCACATGTAAGTGATCTCATTTAGGAACATTACATTTGAATTTATTGGGGTACTTAGAGGGGACAGAAGGGCCATGACTCTGAGGGAGAGGGGAAGGGTGAGGGGGGCAGCAGCTGACTTATAATAGGCACTGTTGTAGGACAGTGTGGCAACCAGAGAAGGGCACGAGCTTTGTGTTTGTGTGGCATGCAGGTAAGTGTATGCACTTAATTACTGGGAGCAAATCCTTAGGTTTTTGACTGGTGTGGTGATGTTTGAGGATATGAAATGTTAAGCGGTAACTGTCTAATTCATTGACATAGCAAAGGATTGGATGCTGGTCTTGCTTGTGCTTGAATTACAATCCTCTAAATGAAGTGTGTGACTTCAAGAAAACACGAAACAAGGTATTAAAATATAACGCCGTGTTAAACGAATGTGAACATTATCATACTCTATGCCTTTTCAAAGTTGTATTTAATGTGCTTAATTTGTTGAAAACGTTTCAATAATCATTACCATCATAAAACAGTGTTTGGGTGTAAAACCTGTAAAGCACGCCGGTTTATTAAACAGGCGTTGATTTGTATGGGGACATGTTTGGGGGAACCATTTTCACTTGGTTCAGGTCTCCTTTTCTGTGTATAATCCCTGCATTGGAAAAAAGAGCTTTGCAGGAGTAAGTTGCCTGCTCGCATGGTTCACGGTTAATTTATGTTTGGTTTTCTTACAACAACTACACCCATATTGTGCTGTCAGCTATTCAGAAGAGTCCTACAGTATCTATAAACATTGGCAGAGTGAGACACACGGAATAAAAGACCTGCAATACCTCCAACTGGTTGACACAATTTGGATTGCAGAAGACGAACAATATTTTCAATCCATTTCTTGGCCCCGATGCATTTAGTAAATACAGTGCCTAGTTGGTAAGAGGGATGTTGACAGAAAATCAAAAGCAATGTAGCAGCAGCGTCCTATAATGGAGACTTAGCTCTACTTTACACTCCTCTTACAAAGATCTACGATTTGAAAACAATCAATCCCTTCATGAGTGCTTGTTATTTTCTCCTATAATAAGAGTAACGGCTTTTCATCATTCCTACACAGCACTGATTGTGTTTACACTTGAAATATAAGCATTCACGGCATGAGTGCGAATAGAAAAGGAGAATGTGGCACGGATTTTATTTGTGTGAATCCCATTCTGTCTTTTTTCCCCTTCTTTCACCTCCCCGTTGAATTTGTTTTTGCTGTCGTCACATGTAATTGAAGATTGAAGATATCCTCGTTGCATATCGACGGCTCGCTATGAAGGTGCCACCGTATGCCCCAGAGCGGCAGGGTGCCGGATTCCTCGTCCCTCTCTTTGATTTGAGGCAAAATAGCATGAGATTTACCGGATAGTATTTCTTTAACAGTTTCATAAAATACCCAGTACTTTTGTGGTTTTGTTCCATCTTCCCTGTCTGTAGTTACTCTTTTAATGATTTATGTTGGGGAGTTCCTCTTGCCAGTTCCATCTATAACCTGAAGTTGCGCAAAAAAAGTATAAAAAATATGCATGAATACAAAAGATAAATGACATTATAATAACAGTTGTAATAATACAAACACAAAAAAATGACCTACCTTTCCGTGAGATAACTCACTCAGTTCATGTAGTATATTTGGGCTGCTTTGGAACTAGTTCAAAGTTTATATTGAAGCTACTGTTGATAAATGTTTCCATGAATTCAAATTCAACCATAAATTTAACCATATTTTAGTCGATGTGGCGCCTAATATTTAGTATCTTGAGTACATTGCAGCTGATGAAACTTATGAAGAAAACCTGTAGTGGTGAAAGGTGACAAATTGTGAATTCATTTGTATATAAATTCCAGAAATAAATTAAAGCTCCTCTTTTCATCCATGTCTTGGGTCCTGTGCATATTTTAACTTTTTAATATTTTTTTTTAACTTCTGTAACGGAGGAATTTGCAGACTTTGTGATGAATGAAGTCTATTTTATCTTATCAAACAAGAAATTTAACTTGTGGTTTAACTTTTTCTTGAAAAAAAGCTGCTGGAATTTATGCCATAGGCTTTTTGATTATTTCAATTCAATTTAAGGCTAATTTTACTTTTTTGCAAGTTTCTTAATGCAGCTGTCAAAACGTTTCTTTCCCCCCCACAGTGTGTCCTCTGTTCTCTCATGTCAGTTGGCTCCCTCTCCCTGAGTATGGTTTTGGTGGAGTTTTCTTCCTGTTAAAACCATGTTTTTCCTTCCCGTTGTCGCCAAGTACTTGCTCATACTGAATATTCTGATCATTGGGGTTTGCTGTCTCTCTCTATTTATTGTAGGGTCTTTGCCTTACAACATAAAGTGCATTTAAGTGACTGTTGTTTTAATTTGGTGTAATTTAAATTAAATTAAATTAAATTGAATTGAAGTAAAATGCTAACTTTTTAAACACCATTGCAACATAATCGCAAGACATCAGTGGCATGAAACTGCCTAGTCTTCCATCAGGACTTTAAGTCTCCTAAACAAAGGCTATAGTCTTCTTAAATAATGTACTGTGTATTTAATGCTGGAGAACAAAATGTTGTAATGCCTATAAACCATATGTTAGCAACAGACCGTGTTTCAACCAACTAATGTCATTTACAAAAATGAATGAGTTTGAAACCAGGGAAGCAGTTCAAAATTCTAACTCATTTGAAGTTTTTAGCTTTTATTCATTTAGGAATTTATAGTTTATTTTGAATTTCGGCATTTTGTATTCCAGTGCATTAAAGTGAATTGCAGAAAATTGCAGATTAATTCACTTATGTTTTAATTAGGACTTAAAGACATTATTGGAGAAAGGACAGGAAATTATTAAAATAGCTACAAAAGAACATCTGTATACACCTGCCTCAGTCAAATACAAATGAATGCAGATTTGCACTTTTAATATTTGGATTTTTATCCAGCTGGTCAACCACATCTATAAACCCTGTTTCCCTCTTTTCATAGTTTTTTTTTTTTACCTCATACCTTAAAGTTGTTCAAACAGTTAGTAACCTGAATAAAAATTGGGTTGGCTGTGTAAAAAATGGAATTAGATTTTCAGCAAAAGATTTATTTTTGAGGTAACTGACCCAATTGGACACCTTCTGTGTCTGTGTCTGGGTTTTGTCTCACTGCACTACTCCTGCCAGTGGCTCTATCGCCAGGACAAAAATCCTGGCAGAGAGTGGATGACCTTATCAATATAATATTTGTGACAATTTTGTTTTCTTGTGATTTGAGATATAGGATTTTTGGCCTATTAATGAAAGACTCAAGAGGATGAACAGAAGGTAATTCAAGTGACTTTTAATATGGCATAGTCCCAGATGGGCTGGTCTGACCATTTCTAAAGCTTCTGATTTACGGTGGTTTTCCTACACAACCATTTCTAAGCTTTACAGAGAGTGGTCTGAAAAAGAGAAAATATCCAGTGAGAAAATATCAACCGTATCAGTGCCAGAGGTTAGAGGAGAATGTCCAAGCTGATAGGAAGGCAAGAGTAACTCAAATTACATCTCTGAACGCATAACACGTCAAGCCTTGAAGCAAATGGGCTACAGCAGCAGAAGACTTCACCAGGTTCCACCTCTGTCAGCTGAGAGCAGAAAACTGAGGCTACAGTTTGCACAGGCTCACCAAAAATGGACAATAGAAGATTGGAAAATGTTGCCTGGTCTGATGAGTCTCGATTTTTGCTGTAACATTTGGGTGGTAGGGTAAGAATTTGCACTGTACTTAAATGGCCTCCACAGTCTCCAGATCTCAATCCAATACAGCATCTTTAGGATGTGGTGGAGTAGCAGCATGCTGTTATGTCAATGTGGACCAAAATCTCTGAGGAAGGTGTTCAGCAACTTGTTGAATATGTGCCATTAAGAATTACTTGCAGGTTGTGCCTAATAAATTGTCTGATCGATGAGTATTAATCAGTCGGAAATGAACCTATTCAATCTATTAGTTAAGGTTTTGAAAATAATCTCAAAGTCCAAGTTAGGGTGATAACTGACACATAAGTAGATGTTTTCGACTTGTTGCAGATTAATTGAACAGAGGGAATGCTTCTTGTAGAGGCGAAATACTGTTTTTAAGTACACACTGTTTGTCTCTTTCTACAAGACCCTGCCTACTGCACCGTCTCTATTAGGCCCCGTTATGCCTCTTCACACAAATGACCGTTTAACCGTCTTTTCCGGACCCTAACGCATCCTGTGTTATTACCGCCATTGTCTTTCTTTCTGCTGCATACATGTGTGAGGCTGGGCCTTTTGATATGCGAAGAGCTTTGCCTAGGCTTTCCTACAGGCACACTGGTCTGTGTTTACTCCTCAGTCAGAATGCCTCCTTTCCACAAGTTTGACATGCCTTTTTGTTGCTATGGTAAGCCCTTCCTTAAAATGTATATTTTTGCTTTCTGGCCTGGATGTTTTTTTTTTTATCTCAGTGGTTTAGAGCCTGTTGCCCCCAGGGCCAGATTTAAATGTGTGTGGGTCTTCAAGGATTTTTCTGCAGAAAAGCCGTTTGGATTGCAGCCTTACCACCATACAAGTGCGACCGAATTGTGTCATTTCAGGTTTTTGAGCCATCGTTGGAACCAAAGGAAAGTCCAAAAGAGAAGCAAAAAACACAAGACAAAAGCAGATGAAAATGGACCAGATTGGATTATGTCAGACTTGGCATGCGCCTCGTTATGAGGGAAGTCTTCGTTCTGTCTTATCACACACTGCCTTACAGCTAAATGAATTTTTTTTTTTCTTAAAAGGCAAAGCACTGCTCGGCTCATTGGAAAACAACAGGCAGATCGTAACTGTAAATACTGGTTTAAAGTGGTGTGGGCTCCACATTATTTTCAGTCACAAAACAGGAAGTGAGAGGAGGGAAAAAAATATGCATACATTGGGTGATTGCACTAACTTTAGGGAAAAAGTGGTTCATGTCTAGAAAGCTTTTAAGCTTTAGGCTTTTGTAGAGATGGGGAAATCTTTTCATGTGATTAGAAATGTACCCGAAAGCATTTGGATTGCAACCTGAACATCAACTTTTCGGGTTCTTCAGTGGAAACATCCTCTACAGTATCTTGGGGTGTGTTCAGCTCTCAGGGTAGGTACATTTTTTTAAAATGGTAAAAATCAGAATTGATTGCTTTTCTTGTGGGTTGGACATTCAAGGAAACCCACCGCTTTACTCATCAGGTGTGAAACTAAAGAATCTTAATCTTAGAAATGTACAAAAGAAATAGAAGTGCGTTGTCTGTTTAGGCGATGGGACATTTTGTATCATATTTCTTAACAATTTTATATCCTTCCGCTGCTTGTGTGTCATTTCTGCTTCACTTGTAATTAGTACACCTCAACCCTCATATCTTCAAGAGCCAGGGGATGCTTGTTTGTAACATTCAACAGGTAATCAAGACTGATTAGGCACTGCACATCGCCTAATTTCATTAGATCTCAGAAGCACACTATATCTTGCATAACTGCAAACACGTGGTCTCGTGGAAAAAAACCCACAAGTAGCAACAGAGGCTTATAATTATGATCATTAAGCTCTAGATACAGAATTTAAATGTTATTCACTAAAATGGAACGTTAATAATGCAGATTTACTCAGCCACATGTTTCTAATTGTGTTTAAAACTCATTTTGTTTCTCTTACGTATGATCAATTTTTAGGTCATACACTAATTAATTAAATATACCACTGTTTTATGCTAAAACAAAATAAACATGTAGCTTGTGTGCATTGTGCGGCATTCTCTTGAGTGAATGTGTTCTGTTCACTGTGTCACATGTGGACTCCTTCTGTATTACTGTGAAGCCCTTTAAGTGTGCTGTGACATGTCCTGAAGTCCTTGTTTAGCACCTCTCTTTGTGTGTTCGGGGTGTGAACTGATACCTAGTGTCAGCTAGCGTCAGGGACAGAATGGCAAGAGAGAGATAGTTGAGGTTCTACATAAACGGATAGGCCTTGAGGATAAGCCTTGTGGAAGCAGGAGGCACAAAGTGAGAAAGAAATGGAAATGGAGGAGAAAAAAAGTGGAGAAAGAAATGGAGGCGACTGACAGAGAGAAATGGGGCTTTAATAGAGGGATGTCAGTTTTCTCCAATTTAATGCAGGACGAAGCTGTTTTCTTGGAATTAGATGGTTGAATCAATGAAGCTTTCCAGTCATTATTTAGTGCACAGTGACATCAACTGTTGTTGCATTCATCACCCGGCAGAATAAAAGCAAAAATTGTTTTTTTGCAAGGCTTAACCTTATCACCACTTGTCAGTTAATTATGCATCGAAAGCAAGGGGCATGGGTTCAACAGTGAAACACTTTGATTGAGCCCTTTGAACTCAACCGGGAAAGAAATCAGTTCTCTTAATCCTTGCTCCTATGTAATCATGGTAGCCGGAGGATACGGACCTCTGTGTCCATCATCTCCAGGCCAGCCAGCGGCTGCAATATTGCTAATGCAATCACCTCTGTGATCTGAACTTTGGAACTTTGAAAGAAAATAAATAGATAAACATGTCAAACATGAGGTAAAGAAGAAAAACGAAGGTGTAAATGAGTCATTTGCAAAAGGTTCTTACAGTGCGGACCTATAGAACTTTTCCAGCTGGTCTCAATAGCCTCGGGTGATATGAGCGACGTGATGTATGATCTTTACTTGTATGATCTTTTTGATCACAGGAGTAATTCTCCTCCTATCAGCACAGGTCACGCTCTTCAAGTTGTTCACACTTTTCATCAGAGACTAGCACTGAAAGATCTGGCTGTAAAGTCAGATGATACATGCACACATGTCAGTATCTGGCGTAAGTATATTTCAGGAAGTGTGGGTAGATGGTGGGAATCTCAAAGCTTTAAAGGCATCTAAGTCAGTGTTTGGAACATAGCTAGATATGCAGAGATCCATTTTTTATTTTTTTAATTCCCAAACTCATAAACACTCCAGATCAAGGGCCAAACGCACCTGTGTTTCTGTCCTAGATAAATCTATTGCCGCAATTTATCAACTTTGATTGGTTAGCACTTGGACTATCAAAGTGGAAGCTTTCATAATTTAGAAGCAGCTCTAAATGTAGTTGGCCAGGCTATATCCAAATGTTTAAAAGTCAAGTGAAGGAAGGAGACGGTTAGACCTGAAGTTATGTCCTCCAAGGGAACTTTACAAAGATCCTCTTGCAGATTTATAGCCACTTACCAAGGAGCCAGAGTCAATATTCATAAACATGGCTTCAAACAAAGCCCCCCATCCACTATCCCTGCTTGTAAATAAATACAGATACGTCTTTTTTACAGACAGAGGCAATCTAAAATATTACCCCCAGCATAATTTTACCACACACATTAATATTTTACAGCACATTGTATTTTACCGCATTGAATCTTAAACTTTCATGACTGGCCCCAAGGATTTTATTCTATAGGAGCCTGCATCATTATTAGCCAAGATCTATTGCTGGTACAGCAAATACCTTGCCTTTGTGTTCGTCGCTATTTTATAGATCATATTTCCGTAATATGTCTTTTGACTTGAGTGACTTTGTTATTGACTTCTAAATGATCACATTGTATTTGCTCAAGACTAAAAATTCTTTGCTCTAACTTGGTCTCGCTTATGAAGTTAAAAAAATGTCTGTAACTAAACCTGAAGTGCACAACGGCACACGCCCTGACGCTCCTTTGCCATTTGTTTTTACTTTTTTATTATCGTTTAGTAAAATTGCCATCCATGTACCGATTTCTAATTAGCTTATGTAATGGTGAGACCCTATTAAGTCAAGTTTGAAGTGTTTAGTTTTTCCACTAAACATGTAAAAACCCAACCTGCACAGTATCTGCCTCATTACGATGGGAATAAACGCTAACATCTGCATGTGTGCGTTTGCCTCTGTGCTGGTGTTTATGTCTGTGTGGTGATTTAAGTGGTTTTAGTGTCAGAACAAGTCTAATGAGCTGGTGCAATAATTATCAGCCATTTTGCTCTCACTTAAGCTAATTGAGGCTTTATATTAGAGATAATACTGCTGCCTATGTGCACCGCTTTACAGTTACCGAAATGTTTGGCCAGAAATAGTGCTACCAGTAATTTAGGTTTAATTTGTGCATGTCAATGTTTTAATATCTCCCTATTAAACATATTTATGAGCTTTGACAGTCGTCCCCAGATGGAGGTCATTGATCAACTCCTTTTTCTGTGTATTCTTCATATGATGATAAATAACTATTGTATACAATAGTGTCAAAGTCAAAGAGGACAAAAAGTTGTCTCTTTTCACTCAGTTGGCTTTAGAAGTGCATGTTAATGTTTGATCTTGGATTTTCTTCTTCAAATATATATATATATATATATATATATATATACGTGTGTGTGTGTGTATGTATGTATGTATGTGTATATATATATATATATATATATA
>NW_005187407.1:7411705-7438768 GCF_000239375.1 Pundamilia nyererei
TATATATATATGTATGTATATATATATGTGTGTGTGTGTGTGTATATATACATATATATGTATATATAATTTTTTTTATGTTTTCACTAATTTCTGTAAAACAAAGAAATTAATTTACTGTATAAAATACAGAGGGTCACCATATACTGTAAAAGTGATATTAAATAAGTGGCTTTCCTTTCAAATTCTCTCTGCACTTTATCCCAAGTTGTCTATCGTGTTTCTTCCACTTTTCCTCCTTTTACACTTTTCCTTCATGTATTCGAGGCGCTTTGTGAAATTCCTGTCTAATCCAGGTGTGTATGAGCTGATCCCCAGGCCCCTTTGCTCCTTTCAGGAATCTCGCAGGCTATCGGGCTCTCCTGGGCCTCTGTTTCACACACCAAATTGATGCCTCCGACTGGAGATGACACTTTCAGCAGGATTTGCCATTCTAAACCACCTCAAGCCCATGTGATCTCACCCATTCACTCTCAGAGGGATTGCCTTGAAATGCACCTTAGCTTCAAAAAACCAGTGAGCACAGAATGCTTGAATGAAAAGCTGATACATATTCTATTGTGCAGAAAAAGAGAAAAGATATTCAAAAATGCTAGAGAAGTAGAATCATATTTTTTAGTCCCTCTGAACAAAGACCAACAATCCCACGAATAAGTAGTTATTACCTAGTGGAATGCACTGAAAGAGTGAAACTAAAAGAAATCAATAACCACATGAATTTTCATGTGTACGTGCTTGTCCGCCATTTGCTTCATCTGCTAAATATCTGTCTCAGCTGGTCTGTCTATCAATACAGACACAGATGGTATGATTAATACGTGCCATTCAGAGCTTACCATCTTTTTCTAACACTCCATTTAAAGGAGGAGCACAGTGACCATGTTGCTTTGCTTGAGGACTAGTTATGATATAATTTGACACTGAAGGAGACGGAAAAGGGAAAAGGTGTGACCAAGAATTCCTCCCTTGACTTATTTTCATCCCCAAGTCTTTTTGGGGCTACACGTTTCTCCAAGGGGGCTTTACACGCTGGCATAATGGATAAGGGCAAGGGTGTGAAAGGAGCACCTTAAGGCTCCTCATTCAACTCTCCCAATCTCTCCTGCACACACTCTTGAGCTGTGAAGGCCGTCTTTCTTTACCCTGCTAGCATGGGAGCCCTGTAATAGGCTCTAATTGATAGGGAGGTGTTGGGGTCTTTCTGTATGGGTTGAAGGGATGAGGGAAAGAGAGAGAAAAGGGGAGAGAGACAGAGGATTACATGTGGGCATGTGGGTGGAGCGGGGGAAAAGAGGCAAGAGGCTGTGGAGCGGTCTAGGCCCCGTCCGTAATGAGTCATTAATTTCCTAGCAGTTTTGTGGCGGTTGGCTCATTACTGGTCTGCAAAGGAGCAGGAACAAAGCTCCGGGTAGGTAGGAGGTGAGCTTAAATAGTTGGGGCTCAACACTTTCCAACAAAAGGAGGAAGAGAACGTTGAATGGCACTTGGAACAGATGCAGTAAAAAGTGGCAGATGCAAATTGCGGGAGAGCAAGTCTCCCTTCAAGCACTTTTCTCTTTTTTATTTTGTCAGACTGCAGCCTGAGAGTCTAATTAGTTAGTGAGGTGTTTCACTTCTGATAGGGCTGTGTCTCGTTATTGTCACAAAGAGGATCCATAGAAATGGGAGGCAACACATATGTTGCACAGTCCCCAGTGGAACCTGCTTGCTGCTATGCTTTCATAAATTTTTTTTTTACCCTATAGAAATCGAAAGATGTACGATATTTCCATGCTTTGAAATTGTGTTCTACGGAGTTTAAAATGTGATAAAAGAGATGATGCCTGCAGGTAATTAATTATATTCCTAATTACGTGTTTATGCTTTTCACCCTACAGCCAAAATGATTTTGGACAAATTGGCAGCGGTTCTAATGAAAATGCAGTTGTTCCCCGCTTTGTGGAGCGTGTGGACCATGTGTCGAAGGTCACCTGTGGGGCAAACCATAATCTTGCACTGACAGGTACTGTAATGCACTGTGTATGTCTGCTTGGGTTACATGACATTTAATCACAGTAATGTTTTAAATGAATAAATAAGGATTGAAAATATTTAAGTTTTGAAAAATTGGACTGAATTTTTCATGTGTGAACTGGACCCTAGTTTGTCCATCAAAATGCATAGAAGGATCCTATTGGCAACTAAGAATTTAGATTTGTGTGATATTTTTCAATTTTATTTGTCTTTTTCCCTCCCTTTGGGCAAGGGGAAGTAAAATGCTCAAGCAGAAAACACCTTCAAGAAGGGGTGGCTAACATTGTTGTCATCAGCTGTCATTGCAGTTCAGAGTTGGCTTCTTTTAGTCAAAGTACTCGAGCCCTCCATCAGCACATCACCTGAGAGCGTTACACAGAAGGAGGGGGCTGGGGTGGTAGTGGGAGCGAGGGAGAGAGTTAGTGAGAATATGGCCCTGGCTCCTGATCCATAGCAGTCATTGCCTGTTACATACATTTCAGAATTCATTCAGGCTATGAAGATAATCGGGGTAGTCGACAGTTTCCCCTGCAGCCCAATGGATTTATGATAGCACTGTCAAGAAAATGAGGCAAAATGACACAGTAGCTGACTTTAGCTGCAAATAATGTGATAGGCCGTACAGTGGTGCAGCAGCAGCTGCTGTCATTGCAGGTAATAGCCTATAAAGAAGCCTGATAGCAATACCTGTCATTTCTTAATGGCTGACTTCACTGAAGAGCTTTTGTGGCCTTTAACATGAAGATAATAGAAGATACAACAAATTTTACAGCTTTTGCGTTGCATCCATAATTTATCTCTAGAGACCCGCACACAGCAGCCGCACAACAAGGACAACATGCTCCGAGATGCGTGCTACAGAGAGATGCAAAATGAGCTGCAGGGGGTTGGAGGCCCCTCCGGTGGGGTGCTTTGCTTTTAATGGAGGAACCGTACAGGGTTCAGTACATGTTCTATCACTTGGTATCTCATATCTGTTGTATAAGATAAAAGGACCTGAGTATTCAAAAGTTTGGACTTTTGGGGGGGAACTTACAAATCATCGCTGAAACTGTATTCATTTCATTAATAATTTACCACAAATATTTATTGGCTTAAATTGGAAGTGTAATTGTTTACTACTTAAACTCAATTTATTAACTGATGATGCAGGTGATGGGAAATTGTTTCAGTGGGGATGTGGACGGTCATGTGGAAGCACAAAGGGAAACATCCTGTCCCCAGAGGAAGTGACGCTACCAGATTTGCCAGTGAAAGACATTGCTGGCGGATGTTGGCACAGCCTTCTTCTAACAGGTTTGTCTCTGCTTATGTTTGAAGGCTATTACAAACATACCATCACCTGCCAGCTGTTGATGCATATTTCAGTTCAATAAGTTGGACATATAAGTTAACAGTGTGGATGACCTCTACGACATTATAAGGGACACGCTGAAATTCTACATGCAGTTCTGATACAAATTTAAATAACGATCTGACCTCAAGCAATGCTTATACGAGTCTTTTGTTGCACATTTTCATTATTTATTTCCCATTTTGTGCCACTGAGACCTAGAACTCTTCATTATAAATACGCAACTGCCTTTCAGCCTTTCATCACAACTTCATAAGTTCAAATGTGTACAACTTTTTGATACTCGATCCCATGTGTAATACTGCTAACGTAGTGGGAAACAACAGACAAACAGCCTCTGGTGAGCATGAACTCATTTTCAGATAAGCTGATAGCGATCATCATGGAGAATACTGGCCAATACCGATGTTTGGCTAATAAATCAGTGCCTTAGTGTCTTAGCCCGCACACAGACATTTGAGTGTGTGCTTTTAGCCGTGGTGTCCATTTATCCACATCGTTCATTAAGAGCTCTCCCAGGGCTTGAGCGGCTACATAAACACAGAGGTTGAGGCCACAGCTGCTCTTTCACCTCACCGCGGAGAACTTCAAAGTCACTTCTCCCCACACGGCAGATGAATGCGCCGTGTCTGCCAGGCTGATATATTGGCCCCAGTTGCTGTCTTCTTACTGTAGTATGACTGCAACTGAGGCCCCATCATGGAGCCTGAGTTGGGCCATTTGTTAGTTTTAGCTGTATCTCAAAGACCTGGCTTCAATTCTGAAGGGAGAACATTAATCCTTTTAATACAACACTTTGTAGTGCCGTTTTCCTGTGTTGGTAATGCCGTCTATTATTAACCCCATTAAAAGTGTAATACAATTTAAGTAGAGTGCTAAAAGTGGATCATTTGTTGCTCCGTTCTGTTTGAATTAATTCTCAATTTATGATCTAAATGATTAAACTATAGGAGTCACGGCACCAAATGAGATTCTTAAACCGCCAGGCATACATTTACACATATTAATACAAACATTTATGAGCTCACATTCACACTGATTGACCAAGTAAAAAAGACACACACTCACATGGCTGTGTGTTGCAGTCCCTCTTCCAAATCCTGTAATGTCCCCAGCTTGATCCCTAGTTCCATTCTGTCAGGAGGAAAAAGAAATATCCATCTCCAATCAGGCCTTAATGAATAGCCTGATGAGTGTCGGGCAGAACTGAATTACCAGATAGATTTGAAGAGCATGAGTGTGTACAATGTGTGTGTGTGCGCGAGTGTGTGTTCGTGTATCTGCGTTCAGTGGTTGGGAGGGGGTAGTTAGAGGGCCAGTAGAACAGGACACATGTAGGAATTAATTCTCTCCAAGTTAAAAAAAGAAAGAAAGAAAAAGAAATTGGCTAACTCTGTCATTTGAGCCTGATGGAATCGCCTTATCTATTGGTATGAGTTTTCATTTATTAGGGTCAAACAGCAGAGGGATACACAACGAATAGGAAAGAAGGCTTTGGGAGAGAGAAAAGTCGAAGTAATGAGGGGTCAGATTTGAAAATTGGAAAGAAAGTGAGAGAAAGAAGAGGAGTAAGTCAAAAGTAGAGAGATGGGGAAGATGGAACAAAAGGAGTGCAAGGGAGTCAGTGGTATGAGAAACAGCTTGCCAGGGCCGGAGCATATTGAGGGCAGCAGGTGGAAGAGTGGCACAGTTAATTAAAATGCCTGTCTTAATGTCTCAGCCCGTCACTCCAGGGAGAGAGAGAGCGAGAGAGAGAGAGAGAGAGTTGCCAGGCTTGAGCTGGGCTGTACCCAACCAGCCATCTAGACAGCAAACCAACCATCCAGCCAGCCCACCAGGCCACATGTCAGACAAGCCCTGACACTATGCCCTTCACCCCCTCTTCATCTTGTGCCATACACACTCACAAATGTCCACAAGCATACAACTTGTCCAAACCCCACCAACTATTTCCTCCTCCTTTTCTTTTTAAACCCATACGCTGAAACCTATCGAAGCCCCCCTAATCTGACAAAGAAGAGAACAAAGCCCCTTCTTTAAAAAAAAGAACAAACGCACTTCTGATGTTACTGTTTTACTCAGCAGCATCTGTAACCTGCCTCTAGACTAGCAGCCGTGCAGCCTTGCAGCATAATCTGTCTGCTTTTAATAATTCATAGAAAGCACAGGCTGTGCACTATGTACTGAATGCTGAGGGTAATGGGGATGTTGTGATATTTCTATCATGGCCTGTCTGAATCAGCGAGCGAATCAAAACCAGCAAAGATCTGATAAGCGGTCTGTTCTGTCTTGTAACAGCATTGGCTGTCATCACTGCTTCATAAGTGGACTATAGCGAATCCTTTCTGCTGTGTCAGCTATAATGCTTCTAATTGTGATGTATAATGGATGTTCAACCAAGTTTCATGTGACAGCAAATCGCAGATTTATGCTTTTACACAAAAGGCAAAGATAAACCTGATATGTTGGCATCACTGGTGTATCAAGATCACAAAAAAATGCACAGGATGATACAGACCAAAGTGAGTTAATGCTTGTGTCACTTCACCTGTGACTGTGTTGAAGAGCCATGCACTATTGTCTTCACTGCAGATATACCTACAACCTGATCATTTTCCTTTCCTATTAATCATATTCACCATATATACATATATCAAGGATATTAGATGATATATTTCAATATCTGGATTTCTTTGTATCTGTGCCACTCTTTATTGGTCAAACTCTTAAATATAATTCTGGACAATCCTTACTTCGTATTGTACTAAAGCTGTGCTCAGCTGAAAAAGGGAAAACAAAGAGTGTGAGCATCTTTCTGAGTGTGAGGTGCATCTAGATTTGTACGTTGTGTCGTTTGACTAATGTTTTATCAGGTTTTGCTGTATCACTGTGGATTGCTTTGTCAATAACCAGGCCGTTGCCTCAGTGAGCAAAAATCTGAGATTGTCAGGCTGAGTGACAGGCTGGAGATGGCAGATAATTCAAAGAAATTGGAAGTGTGAAATCTTTAAGGGCCACTTCTTAACACAGCAAATGCCAGGGTATCTTTCCATCAGCTGCTGCTCTCACAAGCTACCGCATTGTTAATGGTGGCCTGTCTGTCCATCAAGTCAGCTTCAGGAGGGATTTAGACCTGTTTGGCACCTTATCTCTCCGACTGCCTCCCACTAACCTGACCGATACACAGGTCTTGAGTAACCTGTATGTTCTGTGTAGCCAGTGGTGGTTGTAAACCTATCTCCAGAGTAATATTTTTTTTTTCCGTTTGATTTGCTTATTTGTAGATATTAGTTTATCTGTGACACAGAATATTGATATATTTATTGTTACACAATCAGGGGTCTAATGTAATGGTGCCTGTAGCACTTGTTAATTTAGCTGTCAGCGCTACTGATTGACCTTAAATTGTTGCAGGAGAGCTCATTGTCCTTGTGAGTGAGCTTCTGTGTCTGCTGTCTGTCTGTCTGTCTGGATGTAATAAAAGCAGTGTCTGCTTTCAGTTTCAGGCAAAAACATTGCTCTGAAGAAGAAACTCAACATGTCAATCAGCGACAGGGGATAAGTGCTTCCATGAGTCACGACTATAAAAACGTCTTTATTTTGTAAGGCCTCATTAGATATTAAGCAGTTCAGAAGAAAATATTTTTAGGCAAATTTGTGTGATAGTTAAATATTTGCTCGAAAGCTTTAGGAAATCGTATAAATGTAGTCCATTCAGGTCCACTCTATCTTACCAAATAAGGATTTTCCCTAAAGTGTGAAGAGGAGATAATGGAATCAATGTCTTCTATGAATATACATTTCATTAATATTAGAGATCTGGGGCATTTGAATACCCAAAATTAACCTAAAAGTAATCTGAAATATAAGTTAATTATTAGTTTGATAATGAGGTTTATGATTAAGAAGTTAATAAAAGAAACAAAAAAGTCCTTTTTGTGCTAAAAATAAATAAATAAAACCACTGCTTCACGTCAGAGCGCTGAGATGGTTTTTGTATGTGTGCTGGCAGTGCTCCAGTGTAAGTATTACTATTATGAACAGTAGCGCACTGACCTAGCTTGCGCTCACTTTGTCCTTCTTTCCCTCACTCACTACTTATGCTTACACAGAATCACACGGTCACTCATTTAAGACTCAGGTGGGAGAGTACATATGGAAACAAGGGGAGGAAAGTAATCAAAGTAAAAAAACGACTGCTCCAATTTGGAATCCACAAATGCTTCGAGTCGGTCCTCCGTTTGTTTGTACAGAGAAATAATGTGAGAAAATAGACAGAGAAGCGAGGAGGATGACAGAAAAGGATCCTGAGAGAGGAAGAGAAATAAACAAAAAGGACAAGAAAGAAATATGTCCCCTATTTTCCCCTTGTAATGGTTTCAATTCCCTGCCAGAGCTCCCTGTCACAGGGAGGTAGTTCCCAGGCTGACACATCTCAAGCTGTTTAAACATCCATTAGGATGTTTTGGTTCATACACTCTACAAATACAGCTAGATGAGAGAGAAACTGGTAGATGATGATAGGGAAATTGAAGAAGAAAGAAAAGAGACAGAGAAAAAGAGAGAGGGGGAAGAGGGGAGTAAGTTGATGGGAACAGCAGATAGAGGAGAAGAGGAAATTTATCAAAAAACTCATGTGATATTTAATGATCCTTGTATGTGGAGAGAGAAGACCACACCAGCTCGTTCTCCTCCGCCAAATACCGATCCCCTAACTTAATTTCCTGCTCAATTGCTGTTCTATAGTGCATAGTACAGTGATACAGGCTGGTAATATAGAAAACAGATTGCCTGTGCGGCGGAGTGGATAAGGCTGAGGCTTGTGCTGCTGGAGACCTGCAGTCTCCAGGGGGGTCTTGTCGGTGGGCTTCACAAAACCAACAAAGCCCATCTTTCCCTGCGACTGGCAGCAGCTGGCAGGTAGATCTTCAAGCAGTGGAGGTGGGGAAGTGGATCTATGGGTGTGGTGTGTGAGTTTGAGTTTCTGCAGTGTGTGTTTGTGGTACAGAGACTCTTGCTAGTCTTTGTAGTGAAGAGTTCCACTGTCTCCCATCTTGTGTTTGCTCATGTGCTGTGACTCCAATCCACTCAAAAATGTAGGCCTGCATGGACATCAATCATCCATCTGTGCACAGAACAGTGAGCAACTGCATCTACAATGTTTTCACACACACACACACACACACACACACACACACACACACACACACACACACACACACACACACACACGTGCACGCGCACGTGCACTTACAGTCAACCTCACCTTCCATGAGGACATGTACACCTGGCTGTTTCTATGTGGGATGATTCAACGACTATCGGAATTCCCTGCTCATTGTTGCTGTATATTATTCCATACAGACTCACCAAACTCTTCTTCTTTACCTTCTTATTGTTATTGTTATTATTATTATTACTATTGCTGCTCAACACTAAGAAGAGACACTACAACATCTACTCTGTGGGCGATCAGAATTAATCAAAACAGAATACATACAAGGCACAACAAAACTGCAGCATACCTCTGTTGGGCAGTATGCAAATATTTGCAACATCCAAGACACATAGTAATGTTATGAACGCATCAGCGATAAGTGAACGCGATGAGGCTAGTGTGATTTAGTAGAGAAGGACAACGGGGGACTTATGTGCTCACTGCTGTCCCAACTGAAAGAAATGTCTCTCTGAAAGTTATCGGAAAAACTTACTAAATATAAAGACAAAGAAATATAATTGAGAAAATGTGGGACATGAACTACAACAGTATTAGTGATGATAGTTGCTCTTTTTTTCTTTCAGTCAAGAAAAAGATGGAGCACTGTGCCAATAAAATTTCCCATAGAGAGGTTTATGGTTAAGAAATTAATAAAAGAAAAGCTTGAAGATTGTTCTCCTTGACACTCCTTATAGTGACAGGATGTGAACCATCACATCCTCATGGTAGCTCTAGGTTCAAGGGATGGACCGATGAACAGAGCAAGATGATGATAATAATAACGAAGAAGAAGAAAAAGAGGACACATTGGATGTTCTGTAAAGTAACAATGTTGCCATATACTGCCCTTTACATTTTACACCATCCTGATAATTATTTATTAACACTCAATAGTGATATAAAACAAAATCATGAAAGTTAGACATTTGAAAAGTTATGGTTCTTTGGTTGAATTCATTAAATTTTTTCGCTTTAATTCACATTTTTAGAATATGTGAACAACTTAAAAAGACGTCTGATAAACACATCGCAGGTAAACTGACTGCTACCTTGCCTACATTCGGGTACCCTAAATAATGACAACAGACTTATTTTTAATGTTGCTTCCAAAGGAAAAACAAGGGCACAGTTTCAGAGGGAGTAGAAGTCTGAAAAGGCTATTTAACCTCTTTTCCGAAGAGCAATGTTTTCTGCCCAGGTATTTTGTAGATCAACATCATCTTAGACAAGTATCTTGCTCCGAGGCCCTGCTGGTGCTTCAAACACCACTGTGGGATTGTTCAAAAATGCCTGAGGTTTAGTACTCAGGGTACAAAAAAGCAACACGTGGTTGATGGTTATGTTGTCAGGATTGGCCAAAAATGACATTTAATTAATTGTTCAGGAAAGCTAACACAGAAGTAAACCATTTAAGCATGCATAAGATCCAAATCAAATGTCTGCTTATTTTAAGAATATTTGGATACACACTCGGATTTAGAATATTGTGTGACACCCCTAGTGAACTGGTTATACTCAAAAGGTTTCCACTGCTAATGTCTGGTTTTATGAGCTAGACAATATCTATACCTTTTATATGATGTTCTTTTTGCAGTCTCACACAAAGTAGGTCACAGAAGTGAAGTCTTATCATGTCTACCTGGAGAACTGATGTTACTTGTATCCCAGTTCTTTTAAAGATCCTCTTTTATGCAGGGAGTGTCACTAACCTAGTTGCCACTGGGTTTTGCGCTAATGTTAGCAATGTGAACCTCCTTTGACCTCTCAAAGTGACAGAGTTTTGTTGCGTAACAACCTTGTGTAATGAACTTCCTCCCAAGAGATGTCATTAAGGACAGGAATGTTTGTCTTCCGCTCGCTCTAAAATGAATATTCAGCTATTATCGCTGCACAGTATTCAGATCTGATATGTATGTATTGGGTTTCAGTTTGCACAGAAAGTCATACCAGATGAGTTTTACTTACTGTATCTGTGTCTCTCTAATCTGCCTGCGGTTTTCTTAATATATCACATATAACCGGGTTTTGCAGCATAAAGACGGTTAAGGTCATTTCTCCGTCTTTCTAGGCATAGTTTAATCTGGCATACATCATTCAGACTGTCTCCCTTGTGTCCTTCTTACCTAGATTTAAATATTTGTTTTAACTAATGTTCTGTTTTATGGCAGAGAAGATCTGTAATAACACTTCAAGGGTTTCTGCAAGGCAACTACGACAACAAGCCCAGAGCTGTGGATGGGATGGAGTTGTCATAAGGCTTTGCATCCCACACCAGGATCACATTTGAGCACTGATTTTCCTTGATAAATGAACCCAGTTGGTCAGCTTATCGTCTGGATCAACACTGTGTACCTTTCATGCCCCGTCTACTTTTCCCATGTAGGAGGCCCTGTAGAGGGAGGAGTGCGCTGTGTGCGATCATGTGAGAGTGAGAAAAGGAGACAAAGGGAGCGAGTGAAATATGTCACAATGATTATTTGAATTCTCTTGTTTATTGGAAATGACTGAATCCAAGGTTGAGATATTCACAAGAACAGGAAGGAAGAGAGAGAAAGTCACTGTCCCCGTGGGGGAACAGCTTACACCATCAGATGCCTTGATTACTAATCCCCTTCTGAGTATCGTTGTCCTCATAGTAAATATAGCTACAGGAAGTAATGATTTCTGCTCCAAATTATGTGGATGTTTACATTTCTTGTCAACTGAGTAATAAATTACCGATCAAAGATAAACTGTATGAAAGAAAAATAGAAGCTTCTTTATTACAGCAGTGAGAAAGAGGAAATGGTGAGTCCCAGCAGACTTATGTACCTTGAAACCTCCCCCCCCACCCCCCGCGCAAACTCACCCCCACCAACCCCAAAAAGGACTGACTGCCAAGATGGCTGCTTGAGCTCTAGTGCTGCGGGTCTTGACCCTGTGCATGCTGCCAGACACCATTTCTCTAAAAAATGCGTCTTCAGATCTTGGCATAATTTCTCATCCTCTCTTCCTGTCCTCCTCGCAACATCTCTCTCTGTCTCTACAGTTCACCTCTCTGTTATTTTCTCCAATGTAGGTCACTGGGAAGATAGTGCGGTGTGGCCTATCTTTCAAATTCCTGTAAGTTTGCAAGAGCAATACTTGCTTTTGAGGATGAATTTTGTGGGGGCTGGGTATGTTGGGCTCCTCCCTACAGGTTTATCATGTTGGCAGCCACGGATGGCTCTTTTTTTAGGGTTGTCCTCCCATGCGTCTGGACCTCTCAAACATAGTGGCATGAATCCTCGGAAAACACTCTAGTCAAATCGAGCTATTAACACAGAATGTCAAGTCTAATTGTGGGCCGTACAGTGAGTGTTTTAGGTCCTTCTGACCTCACGCTGAACTACGCCGTAAATGAAACAACACATGATCCCGCTTTTTTATTTCATGGAAAGCTGCGATGAAATGTGGGTTAGCGGGGAACAGAGGAGTTTTGTAAGCCGCACTTTGCAAAGTGAAACGTCGTCTATTGGATTTTCAATTGGAGCATGCCTCACAAATGTAAAGCCGTGTTTTATTTAGCCGAAACAGTTTATTGTTTGTGTGTCTATAAGCCAAATACGGCAATAGCTCTGTCCAACTTCAACGCTTCGTGTTGAATATATAGCTTTTGAGTTCAAAATAAGTCATTACATTTGACAAGTCCCTATAATAACTCCTGATTTATTGTCTTAGAAAAGTGGAATAATAAGTTTTCTGTCTTAAGCCAATCACTGAGAGTTTTTATTGGATTTTCCCACTCGCCTAATAAATTTGCATTATTTTCGTTTCACAGCAGCGTACACTGTATACCGCAAAATTGTTCTTGCAGCTTTCATTTTCCATCATTTATAAGGAAAACCAAAAAAGCATTTACGTTACTTCAAGTCACATTATACCTTTTCCTTTATTATAGCAGGCCAATGTGAACCCCTGTCACTTGGACTTCTGGTACGTGTGTAGTTTCACTCTTTCCTCTCTCCTAAAAAAGAAACCCCAAGTTTGTTTGTACTCATTTTGTAAGTGCTCGCGATGATAGTTTTAAAATTAAAGGCTGTACTGTAACCATTAGTGTTTATATTTCATCATCCCAACCCGACACCCTTTTCCACTCTTCCACAGGGTGGAACCACCCTGTAAGGTTGCAGGCTAGCCAAGGCAAAAGCTTTTCAGTACGGCTGCAGCGGACTTGGCAAACTCTGGTAAGATTCCCCGCTACTCAATGGGACATACCAAGTTCTTTGCCAAGTCAAATAACACATTAAGATTTAAGTGGGCCAATATAATACAGCCAACCCTCTCATCTTAGAGTCAGTACTTCTCTTTGTGCACTAGAGTGTGAAAATTGGTCTTGTTCTTGGGGACTTGCTCTATTTTTTTCTTCTTCTTCTTCTTTCATAATTATTTGGAAACAGGTCATTTGGGTGTGGACGCTATAACTCCACCCCACCGGTTTTTCCCCCTCATAACTTCACATTCACTGCTTCATCAGTTTAATTCCTTCTTACCTCCCAGACTCTTTCGCTGCTTCACCAGAACTGCTTCCTTCTATCTGTGTGTCTGAGGTTTCAAAGAATTCAGTGGTCAGGTTATAGTCCCTTGAAGTGATTGGCATTAATTCAAGACCCTGCCTTCCTCTCTTTTGCTCCTTCTGTTCTTTCTGTCTTTCTTCTTCAAGTCGTGTGTTTTTTATTATTCCACTGACACTTCACCTCGGTTTTCTTTTTTGTTGTACTATTTTTTCTGTTATTATAAAAAGTCAAACAGGAATACATCCAATATCTATCTTAAATAAAGAGAATATTATTATTTACTAATTGAATCCAAACAGCATCTGTAATATTGTAATAATGTTTTCCAGACTTTTAGCTTTCACATCATTTCAAGGAGATTTTTTTTTAAAAAAAGAAAGCGTGTGAAATATGTACACTGGAATTTTTCAGTGTTGAAAAATGTTCTTTGTGCTCTCTCTGACATGTTCTAGAAACCGAGCATGGTTTAAGGTAAAAAAAAAAAAACATTGAAAAATCATTTTGCGACAAAATTCACTATACATTTGTGCACAAAGTGACTCTGAAAATGTTAGTTGGACCCAAAACCAAAAAGATGTCATTGTGGAATGAACTATGATGCCCATGCGTTCAAAGCCAGTAACATTCAGGGCTTGCATGCATCTTAGCAGCTACATCAGGGTGTGATTGTTTTTGGATTGAGACAGAAATGGCCTTTAAGGAGCATTTCTCAAAAAACTGTTGTGATTTGATTACACCCCTCTTATTGTGGGTGGACGAGACCAGTCTGTAAACACGCCATTTATCTGTCATTATTCATTGCAATTCCACTGATCACATCTGCTGCTTCTATCAAAATCATTTAGCTCTAGATGATGATTTTGTTTTTTGCGAGGGAGTCCCCTGAAGCCCACAGCCAAGTAATGTCTCGTTGTGAAACACATTTTTTTGAAAACAATAAGCCTTAACAACGGCTAAGTGGGTATGATGTCTTAGCTTTTGTGGCGTTTTGCTAAATTATGGGAATAATACACTAGCTGGAAGCCAGTGTGGTCAAGCATAGCAAATTGGGGCCATGGGCCAGAGAATAGTTGTAACACATTAGCTGCTGCCACAAAGAGGTCAAACTGAGCTGTGTTAGCGTGTGTTTGCAAGGTTTCATTTTGTGTATGTGCTGTGTGCGTGTGGATGGTTACACCTTGTTACATGAGGCTGTACAGTAGGATAGGGTCCAAGTTCTTAAAAGCAGTTTTGCTATCATAAACAGCAGCCTGAGCAGTAATTTTGCAACTGAATAGAAAGACATCATAAACACAAGGACTAAACTTTTCTTGACTTAAATATTGTCTTAGTAAATATTGCAGTTTAATATTCAGGGTTAATTTTTTTCTTGTGATCCAGTTTCCCTTCCACACTCTTTTTATTCATTTATTTGCAAATAAGCAATCACATCTCTTGACTATACAGATGCAGCGATGCACTTACTGTACCTATTCTTCCAGAAATTAAAAGAACAAAGAACACTTCAGACCTTCCACCCTCACACCTGAGATGCTAGTGAGACAAAGAAGACAGATGAGGTGAGACAAGTCGAGGACACGGGCATTTAACGAAATAAGACATCCTTGTTTCAGAGCTGCCGTTTTAAAGCAATTAAATATGACGCATGACACAGCTGTGTCATCTGTCCATTGTTTTGTTTTAGCCTGCCATTGTATGTTTTGCTCTCTGTCAGACGAACAGAGCAGTGCTCATGACAACAGTGTGAAAAGATGTACAGATATTATACAGTTGAATTTTTTTTCTTAATTTACCATTCACACAAAAACGTCAACGACAGAAATTTTGATCTTTGAGTTGTTTGGATAACTAATGAAAGTGATCAGTGCCAAAACAAAAAACAGCTATATACAAGCTCTGGTTTGTATATTTCAGTTATTTTGTTTTTTTTTTATTTCATTTTAAATAATTGTTCAGAAATTTCTAGGACACATTTGCATACACACAGCACAAATCTTCAAATCTGAGTGATCAGATTGCCAAAGACACATGTTAAAGCCTGGTGTGTCCTTAAATCTTGTGCATCCTCTTTCCTATACACGCCACATAACCATGTGCATTAGCCAGTAATGTTTCATAGTTACTTGAGAGCATCTGAGCTACTTTGATAGTCACTGAAGTGATATTTCTTTAACATTGTTTAGTTTAGTTTTTCTTTTCTTCTCTTTTTTCCTGCACCATACAACGATGTTTCAGGGCTAGAGTGCTGTTGGGCTGCTGCCTCTCTCAAGAAATGAGACTGCAGTTTCAAGAATGGGTATAAAAATATAACCTTATTTTTATCTATGCATATGTTTGTTTTTTTTTTCAAACTGCACTGAAACCACAATCACAGTATCGCCATGAGATGGAGAGTTCAAAAACATGCAACAGTTTCTGATAGCTCTTTTAGTAAAGTGATCTTAGATGTGCCATTTTGCCCTCTTCACAAAGCGACATTAAGTTAGTACATGGGGTGCAAAGATAGAAGACGAAAGATAGCTGATACATAGATACACACTGTGTAACAGAGACACGGTTAAAAAAGAGAGAAAGTGTCAGGACAAAGAAAGTTTGTAGAAATAAGGTAAGGAATTACGGGATCGGAAGGGCAGGCAGAATCAGCAGGAAGTACTCAGAGTCCAGCTGGTTCCCGACTCTCAGGGTCTACTTCAAGGACCTCCTCCCGTTTCTCTCCCTCTCTGACACACACACTTACTACACCCACACATACACACACAGTAACACTCTCCTCCATTGCTCATTGTCTGCCTCCAATCTCCCTGTATCCTCAGTCCCCACTTCGTCTCCACCCACCTTCCCTTTCTTTACTTTTGCTGTATCTGTCATTTTCACCCCCCTCCCCATTTTTGATCCACTAGCTGATAATGATGAATTTCCCTCAGCTGTATAGGAGTTGGCAGAAAAAGTTTGCTCAGCAAACTTTTGAAAGTAAAGTGAAGAGAGCGCAGCTTATAATATGCATACAAGTTCTACATGTTACTGCGTGAGACAAAGACATTTTTCCTCATTTAACACCTTCTGAATGTGTTCTGCAAAGTAAGCTTTTCAAAGGAAACCTACATTTGTTTTTGTTGTTAAACCGGCTTCGATCATTTATTCATCACTCTGCTGTTTTAAATGATCTATAGACCATGTCACATGGTCTATGGCTCTACCTAGCTTTGGGGTTTTGATTTTCATTGAAAGATCACGGACTAAATTCAGCAGAAACTAAAAGGAAACTTAAAATGAAATAAAAATATTTAAATAAACTCTAGATTATTCACCACGATTATTAACCTCTGATTTTGTAATTATCAAACTATTCTCAATGACATTTTTGAAGATAATCTCTTCTATTTCCACATCTTTAACATAAGAGATGATATCATAAGATAAGTAAATACATACGTTGACTGTGGTGAAGCATGCTTTACATTGAATCACCAAAATTCTAGCTCTTCAAGAGTAGCTTTAACACCCCCACACGTACACACACACACACACACACACACACACACACACACACACACACACCCACACACACACACACACACACAAAAAGCAAAACATTTGATGACCTCTCCTGCATCCTTAATGACAAGCTTTGATGCCTCAGTATATATCAATTAAAAAACAGTTCAGAAACAAGCCTCAGGGGTTAGTCCTAGTAGACTTTCAAGGGGCAAAAAGCTAAAGTGTGATTCCTGGTAGCTAATTCATATTCATCAAAAATTATTATACTCTGGAAATAATGATAATAATTTTCCACTGTATGCTTTTAAAGTCCACTTTCGTTTTTATTTTTATTTACTTTTCATTTATTTTTTGGGGAAAAATTTGCAAAAATGATTCAGATATGAAATATGCACATTACCTTGCTTTCATCTTTGACCAAGGCAAGCATTATACAGGCTAGCCAGATGAGGTCTCTCTGGCTTGTTTATCTGTTCTATATGTTCCATATCTATAATTAATGTTTTCTTATGGAGGATGCTAATTATTTTTCTCACCAGCACTTTGTTTTGATTCATGCAGTTCAACATCACTTGAAAAAATCTTACTAATTTCATTCATCCAGACACTTTCTCGCTGCTTACACAGTATTCTAAAGCATCAGCACCCCTGGGCACATTTTTAGATACAGCTGTTCACATCCTCATTAGTATATACACAGATCACCACATCTGTTGGTGATTTTGTTTTGTGCTAACTTGTTTGTAATTGAAAAAGCCCTTCTTTGGTCAACAGAATGCATTCCCCCTGTTTTTTGTTTGTTTGTTTGTTTGTTTTCTACCATGACACAAGATCAAGGTCATAGCAGACCTACACCAATCCTAAAATTCTATCTAGATTAACCTGAAGTAACAAACATTTCTCAAAAAGAAATAGAATTCCATCCAGATAATGTTCAACGTAGTGATTTCTATCACTAGTACAAGAAAATGTTGGAAATCCCAAACATAGCAAATATGACAACTTTTTATTTGATCATGCATACACTTGAAGGAACCACAGCAATGTTAAATTTAATTAATTAATTCATAAAATTTCTTGAGTTACTACATATTTATTCACATTTAACAAAAAACCCAACCTGTACCTATCTGTATCCTATTAAAGTACTGTGTTACCTAGACTACAGACAGGATAAGTGTGACTCATCCACTGTTGGCGACTGAAGAGTAGGTGAAAAAGGTCAGCAGATAATGCTCTCTTACATAATTAATGTGGAGCCATGTGTAGCAATTAATTGAATGAAGAGGATTTTTGTATAGTGTCACAAAACAGAGTGGGTTTTTTTACGTTTGTGTAACATGTAAACCACTGTGTGTTTCCAAGTATCACCAAGGCGTTATGTTTTTATGTTTTCTGATGTGTTTCTGTCATAATTGCAAGGAGAAGGACCCAAAAGAATCTCTCAAAAGACAAGGTGCATACAAGGAGGACAAACAGGAACACCACTGAGGAAACTGTGGCTATTTATGCACACTGGGGGCAAATCGGGGGGAAGCGGACACAGGAGGATAACAAGATGCTGCTGAAACTAATCAAGGCAATAACTGGACTGGGTAAAGACTGTAGGCCTAACAACCAGATAGAAGAGGACTCTGGTACAACAACATAATTGAAATCAAAGCAGAAAATAAACAAAAACCTGACTCCACACAAAAACAGAGAAACTAGGGATGTAAAAAAATGAGAAATGACCAACCTTATGTAATAATGATAATAATAATAGAGTCAAACAAAGCCAAAAGCCAGGAATCATGAAACTTTCTCTGTCTGTCAGGGTGTATTACAGTCAACCCACCAGACCTGCTGGTCCACTCTGCTCTGCAGTCTGGCGTCTTTGTTGTAGTCTTTCCTTTTAGTTGGTTTTACTTCCTTTGTTATCATTCAACTCTTTTCTGTCTTTTCATTGTCATTTTGTCAGTTCGTGTATGTACAAAGCCATTTAAATTGCTTAGTATTCATCACTTGTGTTCCTTGTGTCTTACTTAATTTACTTGGCTTTTAAATGTATGTGTTTTCCTTGGACTGTATTTGTCCTGTGACTAGGTCCTCATCTCTGTACTTCACCTGGACAAGTGGTTTCTCTCACTGCTGTCATTTGCCTCTAGGGTTTAGATAACTCCCTACAAAATTGACCCTAAGATTAGATATTGCCATAACACAATGCTATACCATTAAACTGGGGGGGGGGGAACAACCACTATAACGCAGCAGAAATGTGAAGCACCTGGCTAATTGGCCTAAAGCTGGTAAGTACAGTAATTCAATTCCAAAGCCTCTTTTGGTCCCCCTCTCCCCTTTTTTTGCTCTCTCTTCTTCTGAACCTCGATCCCTCACTCTGGGATTACATGCAGGTTACAGAGCTAGCACAGCGTGGATTAGCAGGGTCGCTCCTCCATGCTTGGTGTCTCTCTTAATGTGATTATGCATCATCAAGCTTGTTTACTGTTACCTAGTTCATTGTTGAGAACTGACAAAAGTTCAGCCCCCTTCAACCCACTTACTGGTGCCCACGCCCACACACTCTTACGGCGCTTAAACTGTCAACCCCACCACCACCACTCGTTCACTCACAAACAAACTACACGTAATTTTCATATCTGCAAATGGGAAAAAATCATCAGTGCCACTTTATTTGAAAAAGAAGTCCACATTTTCTCTTTTTGCAATAAAACAAAATGTAGCAGGCCTATTTTTCACCTGGAGTGTAATTATAAGACAGTGCACTACATATCACATATCTGTTCCCTTCAGCGAACCATCTTAAAGTCTCATTCGCCGCCTTGCAGAAGCCTAATGAAGCCATCAAGACAGTCTGTTTGTACAGAGCTTGGTCTAGCTCTGTCAGACTACCCTGCCATGCACTCCATCAGTGCTGAATGAGCCTCTGTGTGGCCTGAGGGGGGGGGGGTGACTTAGACTCGGTGTGTCATTAGCTATTGATGTTATTGGCTCATTATCTCCCAATTAGACTGCTATCAGAGCTAGCTGCCGTTTTCATTACGACGTAGACCTCCACGATCTAACAAAGACCAATGCCACTGATTAAAGATGGTTTCAGCATTAACATGTATGGTGAGGTCTTTGAACTCTGGGTGATATAGTTAGAGTGGAGGTGATATAACACAATGAGGCTGATTAGAGAGGGCATGTCTCTTATTGTGCCACTTACTAAGGTTAATGCAGAGTAATACTGATTAATGCGTTCTTGGTTGCACATTTTGTTAACATGTACAGTCAATTATGAAACAGGATGGCAACAATTAAGCTTTTAAAAAATAGAATAGACAATCAATTTTGTGCCACCATTTTCTTTCCAGATGTGTAAGCACCTGCTTTCTATATATTAAAACAAAGTGTCAAAAAAAAAGAGTCATAAATATGAATCTTTTAGATGTATTGTAAGTCTCATACTACCTTGTAGTCACACTGGCCTCTCATATTTTTTAACATAATTTTTTAACCCCACTGTCCCCGCACGCTCTGTTAAAGTACAACTTAATTTCTGTGTGTGTGTGTGTGTGCGTGTGTGTGTCTTGTGTTGAAGGGCTAATCAGCTCTGTTAATCACCCAGTGTGGGTCAGCTTGTAAGGCAGGGACAGAAGTCGCCTCTCCTTAGGTAAATCAGAACAAGGAAATAAAGTCATGCAAATTAGAGGCCTAGAAAAAGATTACAGTCACGATGTTTGTCCTTCACTTTGACCATGGAATCAATGCCAGCTGGGCAATACTTCTCCCTCAAGTTGTATTACTTTTTTAATTAATCCACCACAGATTTCTTAGAGTGACGTGATACATTAGAGTTGTCTGTTAAATGCTATTAATAGTCTAGGTTTGTTGCTGGAGAATATAGAAGATAATTAACAAGTCTCTCTTATGTCAGTTTTTATTTTGAGATTGTGTCTTTTAATCAAGTAATCATAACAAACTGGACCTGTAAGCATTAGGCATGTTTATGTTATTTTAATTAATTAAGGAATCAAACAACATAGTACAGTAACTGGTAGCCTGAATATTGGTATGCACGTGTGCATTTATGTGTGTGTGTTTTTATGGCTTTGCCGCTGTGCTGCGTTTCTGCCTGTTTACCCGTTAGAGGGGTTAGTTTCCTGATCCGTGAGAACTCTAAGTGTCTGCCTGGTGATTAACTCCACATCGCAGCACAACGTCTTCCCCCTCACTGCATAAATGGCCTTTAATTGAGGGAGCTGGCTCCTTAGCAGGGAACCTCTTTCACTCTGTCGATTAAAACGTCATTTTACAGCCAAAAAAGAAACACGTTCCCAATCACTGCCCTTGAATTATTGTTCTGTAGCTCGAGGCTTGTATTTTAAAGTCACTGAATAATTGCAATCAGATTATTCTAATCAAGTGCTGGAACAGTAATTACAGGTTGCAGTCATTTAAGCTGCCCTGGAAGTCCCATACACACTGCTGGTGAGCATATTAAAAGTTTATGTCGCAGGAGATAAATTTAATGAAGAGGATTGTAATCTTTCAGCTACTTTTAGATAGGTTTCACACTTGTATGAGGACCTGAGCCCTCGGAGTAGGTATGCTTACGGCAGTTATGGTGGATATTTTCTGTACCCTATGCCATTCTCCTCCTGCCCCCTCAGTCCCCTCAGTCAACCAAGCCCAGGCAATAAACAGTCCTCCCAATAGGACTAGACGCGTTTCCACCCACTCATCTCCCCCCACTGATAACCTCATCTGTGCCCAGGTCTGGATTTCATGTCAAAGCAAACGTTAGGTGACTTAGTGCTGTTCCAAGCTGTCAGAGAGGCATGAGAATTACAATCTGGAGGTCTGTGTGACAGTGGAACCGTCTCTCCTAATCCTGTTTACGCACATCCGCATCACCCTGTTCCAAAACAGAAACTAAGTGTGTGCGCTTTTTTTCTTTCTTTTTTTTTTGTCTGTGTGTGTGCGTGCATGCATGTGCATTCATATATGTGTACTTGTTTTCATCAGTGTGTGAGTTTGTTTGTGTCTTTGTGGCTACAGTATGTCTTTGGCTATGTGTAGCGCACACATAGCATGTGAGTCTATGTATTGTGTTGATGTGGAAGGTGTCGTACATGCCCTGAAAGTATAATTCAATATGACTAATCATGGTGGTGGCTGCCAACCCAGCAACACTGGCTGACAGACTGGGCCCACAGCTAATTAGATAAGGTTACAATGCTCTTGAGCTTAGATTCAGGTTCAACAGCAGCATAGTGCAACAGTGGTAGCGTAGGGGTGGGTGATCTTGCCAGAAAATCATATTATGACTTTTTTGATGGGTAGAATCCTGATGTGGAATATGAATCACAGTTCTCCCCTTGATAAATTGAATTCCTCAGATCACATGATTAGTTGTGGATCATGGTTGCCAGGATGCACACTTTATCAGTCAAAATAAAAGCCCATGCATCGCTTTCGCTCTGATTTTATTTTCAAAGTTCTGACCAGAAGTGGTCAATTGTATCTTTGCTGCTTTGACACTTTTTTCATCTCCAGCTTTTGCGTAGTTAGTAATAGGAAAATAGCTGTCCAAACCTACTGCTTATGATGATTTTTTTAGTTGCTGAGGACCCGTTAGTACTATTCTGTCCTATCTCATGATTTCCTAAAAGCGGTTCACTTGCCAGGTTGCTGATGGGATTTTCTTTAGCCATCCCTCTTTTCATTTGCTCTCAAGGAGCCAGATTTTCTGGGATTTTTTAAAAAGGGGTCTTGAGCAATATTTCTCCACATTTTTTTGAAGTTTTTTCTTTAGATGTGGGCTGCTTTTTATCCGTTTTCAATCCAGTCCTTGTAACTGGACCATTTTCATTTTTTCAATTTTGTTTTTAGTTATGTTTCTTAAGCCACTTAGCTCTGACTTATAAGTCAGTCAAAAGGCACACGACTCAAGGGAGGAACCAGTATTGTGTCTACACTTACCAACTAATAATAAACTGTATTATTAGGAACTTGTCACAAAACACATTTGTTCACATTCCTTTAGCTTAATCTATGAAAAATGCCCAAGTTAATGCAATTTGGCAGGAATAAAATAGTATTTTTGCTTTTACAAGGTCATTCCCAAAGACCTGTTAGCAGAAAACCTGACTTATCTTAGCACGGTGAGCAGTGTGTCCTTAAGAAATTAAGGAAATTGGACAATTGTCAGGCCTAAAAAACTGTAGGAGATGAGGAGTATCTGAAAGTCGTGTTCCTATCTGGCTGTTTAGTTGGTGCATCTACAATTTGCTTCATCACAAATGGTCTCTCTCTGGAGGATGGCTGGAAAGGGAAACGAAAAGAAAGCGAAGCAGGGAGAAAAGACTGAGTTATGCCAAATTACAGAAGAACTGCACTGAAATCAGTGGCAACGGGTCTTATGAAAGGATAAAGAAGAACAAAAGGCTGCCACCATCCAAAGAAGAGCTTTGAACATCCTTCAAGATGCCTGGAGAAGTATTCTTGAAGACTACTTAAAAAAATAAGAAAGCTTGCCCAAGAGATTTTAAGCTGGCCATGCTACGTAATGACTTTCAAGCTCATTAGAACTGTACAAACTATGTACTGTATTACTATTTACTTTCCCAGCACAATATAAAGAAATTTGAGGTGACTCAAGACTTTTGCAGAGTACAGCACTCCTACTCTACTCTCTGTGCCTTGTGACAACAGTCCTTGTATTGCTCTCTGGGAATTCTGCTATGAGCTAGAAGATTTGGTCCATGCACTGCTAGACTGAAGTCAGTGAGATTTCACAGCAGAATAAAGACTGCCATCACCAACTGAAGTTCAAGACAGTGGCATTAGAGCACAAACTAGCTGACTGAAATTTCAAGTTAAAATACATATAGCCTACACTTAAATCATGTTCAGTTAACACAACATGAAGTACACGAAGGTTGATGAAAATCCACCAGCACTTGAGCTATCTACGATATTATTAATAAATTTAGTATCGCTACACACTACGTAGAGAAGATTATGGGCTGTGGATGCTGTGAAGGTTAATATGGCATGCGAGAAAACAAGAAGCCCACTATGTCAAACAGCGTTTGTTACAAATAACAATGCAACATGTTAATAAAATGTACGCTCGGGTTTTTACTGGTTCAAAACTGGCTCTGGGGATGCCATCATACATAACAGTGATTATAGTTAATACAGTGAGTTTGCCATTATGTGTATTCATTTTTTTGCCATTTTATTACCAAAAAAGTATTTAAGCTGTCAAGATGTATAAGTTGACTCTTTTTACATTAAATAATTTGAAAAAATAGTGTTTTTCTAATTAAGCGATGATTTTCTATATTCAAATTCCTTCACTGTCTTTGTATCCTATGCACATGCTGCAAAACTAGAAGGAAATGCAGTGTGACAGGAAAACCTTTAAACGACAGAAGATTTTAACTTGAAACGTCAAAAAAAAAACCTGCATTGCAACTTTCTGGTAATTTGACAGATTTTGTGTGTTTGATATACAGGAACAGGTGTTTAAAGCCTCGGTGTATGTTATACATCCTTTCACGATGTTTTTAAAGCTGAAAACTGTTCATCTTGATTCTGACATCCCGCCTTATTTTTAAATGCAGATCAATGTCAATATATTATGTGTTTCCTCTTTAGATGGAGTTACTGGAGCAGGAAATCCTCAGAGTATTTAAACATGCTTATCAGTCAGCTGCTAAAGTAAAAGAAAAGGAAGAAGGAATGATGAGAGTGCAAGAGGCAAGGGTTGTCATCAAATGGTTAAGATAAAACTGGCAGGTTATTACACTTTTTTCCATTTCAAAGTCCAATATAAAATTTCTATTATAAGGACAATTAATTACCCCTGCAAAATGGCAAATGTGCATCCTTGTCAGGTGGAGTGTACTCTGATGGCCTTTCCTCAAACAGAGAATGTGAAGATTTGATCTCTTCTAATGGTTCTGCAGGAAAGGGTAATTACGGCATGGTCAAAGCTAATTTGCTTTCTGCCAGATGAACTGTTGTATTTTATTGCAGTCTGACATTTTAAAGTAATTATGGCACTGTTGACCCCAGACAATTTCAGTTGTAGCATGGTCTTGGGTGATCCTCGCTCTCTCTTGCCTTCTGTCTTTCTCTCTCTCTCTCTCTCTCTGAATGGAAGTCAGAGGCGTAACAAGGTAATGACACGGAGGGAGAGAGCCATATGGGGTCCTCCATCCAGCTCGCAGCCTCAAACCTTCACATCATCATTACCCACCATGCATTTCACATTGACTTTGCATCCAGATAGAAATATACGCCAGTGCAATGATAATATGTGTGTGGGCATGTGTTTTCTTCCGTGTGCATGTAGGTCAGAGTACACGCTCGTTTGTGCGGGTTGCAAGGGTAATGTGTATTGTCCTTTCATCCCCGTGTTGCATTCATAGTCTATCCCATAGATCCGTGTATCGATGAGTGTGTAATTATGTGCCCCAGTGATCATCTCTCTGTTTCTTTACTGCACAGGAATTAAGTAGGCAAAGGTCAGTGTGTGCTCCCTGAAAATTGCCTGCAGAAAATCATATGGCGATGAGAGCAATTATGGATTTTTTTTCTCCCCCTCTCAGGACCCTTCTCTCTCCCTCGTACTCTTTCTCTCAGTGTTTCTCCTTTTGTCAATGAACATTTGAGCAGATGTCAATCGATGTATGCTTCCAGCAGCAACCTCCGTATTTGTACTGCAGCAGCCCCATAAATTATCTCTCCTGTATTCTCCAGTTATTTTGGAAGTGCTCGCAGACACAGGAGCACACTCGCACACAGCGAAAGTGTTGCGAATCAGTGAGAAAGTATGCTAATGAAAACAATAGTAAGGAGATGCTTCATTAACCTAGAAGATTATCTGATGAATTGTACTAGGAGCAGCATACAATATATACTTTATACGTTTTCATATTTACTGGCACTGTATTTAAAACTTTGTAAAAGTAATACGTACCTCTAACCAAAGTATTGCTTGGTGTTGACATTGTAATTCTAGTTGGTTGTTAATTTTGTGAATTTAGCCATAAAGGGAACATGGGTAAAGAGGGAAGCTCTATCCGTCTGTCTGGCTCAATCCATCTTTCCCTATCCTTGGCTAACCGTACTCTTCCATCCCCTAATATCACTCTGGATCTAATAAAGACTGACACTTGTGACACTTCAAACATGTCACCACCAAGAGCTCCTGGCTAACAAAAGAGCCCCTAGCGCTACACGTTTTAATGGTGGACCAGAGCAGGCCGGTGCAGCCCGGCCCAGCAGGTGTCTCCCACACATCCTGGTACTGAGAAACGGTCCCTCTCATTCAGTCTGTCACTGAACACAATGGCACAAAAAGCCCTCGCCTGATGTGTGCATAATAGCCACCGTGCACAGACGGGGCCTATAGCTTAGTGATGGCCAGTGTCTTAGAGGAAAATATACAGTATGTGTAAACATGGATTAGAGGCACTTTGGAATGGGCGGTATCAACGACACCGAGGGGATGACACAGATTAAGAGAAGTTGCTTCTGTTTTTGTTTTTCGGTTTAGCTTGGGTTATGAAAACGTGTATTGAAAATTTATGCACATTTTTACTTTAAAAAATATTTTATTTGGTTAATTTTTTAGTTATTCTGATGTACTGTTTAGATTTTAATGGACAAGTTTCCAGTGATTAAAAGCCAGGCATGCTGAATATTTTGCTACCACTTTCTCTTACCAGCATCTCAGCTGTACAGTTGAAGTTATTCCTAATACAAAAGGGTTCTGGGACCTCTACAACCTCTATAAACAACTGGATGGAAGGATCAAAGGCAACAAGCCTGTTCTCTGCTGCCTGTAGGGGTTGTAAGTGAATATATACCCTGCTGTGCATTGTGTGGCTGAGATTTCTTCTCTTTTCTCTCAAAGAATACCATGCCTAATTATAAAAGCCTTGTCAGTTGCCTGATACAACTTTGATAATGTGAGCCTCTAGCTTAACGTGCAGTACAATTATGTTTTCAGGAAGCAAAGCTATAGTTCTTGCTAATCACATTCACCTCAGTAATCTAATAATAACTCCATCTCCTTTCATTAATATGTATTGAAGTCTTTGCCAGGTGATGGCTTTGTTAACAATGTCGAAAAATACTCTAACTGTAAAATTGTCATATCATCAGGATATACTGTGTTCAGGAGAGTAATTACTGTTGAGCTCAGCAATGTTTTAATCACATTATCAGTAGCCTTTTCAAGCTCAGCTTTTAAGTATTCTGGTTAACCAGACAGACTGATGGTAATGCTTCGGTATTCCCGCTTGTGTGCGTCTGTGTTTGATTATGCCTTTTTTTTAACACATTTTGGAATCCATAAACCCCAGGTGCAAGGTCTTGAGTTATGGTCATGGAGTACTTGGTATACAGGGAGTGCAGAATTATTAGGCAAGTTGTATTTT